>NW_028296871.1:0-185000 GCF_055471065.1 Atractosteus spatula
GGTCATAAAGATCTCAGTCAGAGAGGGAGAATGCACACATGGAGTAACGGAAGGGGTGTTTTTAGAAGACTGGATTATATCTTCACCACCCTGCGTGGGTTGACACAGGCGGCACAGGTTACCCCGGTTTGGTTTTCAGATCATCTGTTGCTGTCGGTTGATCTGATACCAGTTGGTATGGACCCTAAATCAAATTTCTGGAAGCTGAACACGAAAGTGTTATTGGAAGCCGATTATCAGAGCATGATAGTTGCGCTTTTGGAACGCTTCCAGTTACAGAGGGGGAGGTACCCGACAGCGGTTCTTTGGTGGGAGGCCTGTAAAAGGGCTATCTCCAAAGCTTCTATTTCCTACTGTTGCCAAAAGAAAGTAGCAGAGAGAAGAGAGCTTGAGAGATTGCAGCAGGAACTTGAAGATCTGTATGTGGCTTCCAACCAGGGCGGTGCTTTTGATATGGCAAAAGTTTCAGAGCTCAAGCTCAGGCTGAAAGAACTTTGGTTAGAGCGAGCGAAGGATTTTTTGTTTAGGCTTAAGGGCACCCTGATGGAGGGCGAGGAGAAGTGCTCAGCTCAGTTCTTTGGCTCGGTCCGAGCCAGACAGAAGAAGACTCTCTTTGAGGGTCTGAGGAGAGAAGATGGGTCCATTGTCAGAGATATAGAAGGCATGGTGAGGTGTGCAACTAATTTTTACAGGTTTTTATTTTCAGAGAAACCAGTGGATGCGAGCTTGTGGGATGAGTGGTTGGTGGGTTTCGACAGGAAGACGGTTGGTGTGGAAGGTGTGTGTGGGGATCTAACACTGACGGAGATAGGAGAAGCCATTGGTGGCCTGCGAAAAGGTACTACCCCTGGGATTGACGGGCTTCCTACAGATTTTTATGTCACCTTCCGGGACAGGTTACTACCGGTGCTGTTGGAGGTCTATAATGAAGTCCTGAAGGAGGGTGAGTTAGGAAGAACGATGAGGACTGGTATCATGTCTCTGGTTTATAAGAAAGGGGATAAAGAAGATCTGGAGAACTGGAGGCCGATCCAATTACTCTGCACCGATTATAAGATCTTGGCCAGAGTATTGGGGAGACGGCTGAGGAAGGTGATGCCGGATCTGGTGAGTAGGGATCAAACCTGCAGTGTGGAGGGCAGAAACGTAAAGTGGAACCTGCAGTTGATCAGAGACGTGATAGAATGGGTGGAAGACAGGAACCTTGAGATGATGCTTGTGAACCTTGATCAGAACAAGGCTTTTGATCGGGTACATCACACTTTCCTTTGGGAGGTGATGAAAAGAGTGGGGTTGGACGAAGGCTTCATTAGATGGATCAAGGTTTTGTATAATAATGTCATCTCAAGGGTATGCATTAATGGTAAGCTAGGCATGGGTATTCCAGTCAGGTGCGGGGTGAGGCAAGGATGCCCTCTGTCCCCCTTATTGTACGTGCTCTACATAGAACCCTTTCTACATCTGATTCGAGGTGATCCCCGGGTGGAAGGGGTGGTGGTCCCGGGGAGTGGGGGAGCACAGGCAAAAATAGCTGCCTATGCGGACGATATTTCGTTGTTTCTTACCACTGACAGCAGCCTTTCACAAGTACTACAGATAGTAGAGAGTCAGACCAGAGGGACAGGTGCTTTTTTGAACACGTCAAAATGTACTGTTAAATATTTTGGCAAGTGGAAAGAACGACAAGATGTGGCGGGTGGTCTTACCTTGGTGACGGGGCCGGTGAAGATTCTGGGAGTTCTCTACCATACACAGGACTCGGCCAGGATCAATTGGGACCTGAGGATGGGGAAGGTTAAGCAAAAGATGGGCCTGTGGTTGAATAGGTCGCTGACATACACGGGGAAAGTGCTAGTTTTAAAGGTGGACGTACTGCCACTGCTGCTTCACTTGGCCTGCGTGTTCCCCCTGCCTGCTCGGCTCCGCCGAGACCTGGTGAGGGCGGTCTTCCACTTCGTTTGGAGTGGAACGCATGAGTATATAAGGAGGGCGGACATGTGCAGGCCAGTGGAGGGGGGTGGTAGGGCTGTTCCGGACTTCCCGTTGAAGTTAGACACTATTTTCATTGCAAATCTGTGTAAAACCCTATACGAAGACCCGGATCACCTCTGTGTTTGTTTTATTCGTTTGTGGTTCGCAGCTACGATGAAACACCTGGTAGTGTGGACGAACACAACGCCGAAGGCACAAAAGCTGCCTTGGCATTATAGGCATGCTGTGGTGTGGCTCCAGAAACATCCGGAGTTCAGGAAGGGCTTGGGTTCAACGGACCATAGGCAAATGTATAGGGTTATTATGGAGAAGGGGGAACCTGCGGTCGTGGGGGTGTCGGAGGAGGAGTGGAGGCAGATCCAGCCGGTGGGTCTAGAACACAGACTCAAGGACCTCAACTGGCGGTTGCTCTGGAACAGGTTGCCCGTGAGGGACACGCTCCACAGGCATGGATTGTCCAGGCAGGACAAGTGCCCGCATCCCGACTGTTCTGAGGTGGAGACCCTACTACATGTATTCTGGGGTTGTGTTTTCGCCCAAAGGGTGTGGGGTCACTGCGAGGAGCTCTTGCAGAAAGTCGCCCTTGATTTTGTTTTAACGAGCCGGGTGGTGATTCGAGGAATAAAGGGAGCGAGGAAATGGAATACAGAATTTTTGTTATGGTTTATACTAAGTTTAGTTAAGTTTTATATATGGGCAGCTAGGAAGGAGCTGGTGGAGCACGGCGGTAGTGTTACAGCCGTGTCGGTAATTTGTAAAGTCAAAAACGATGTCAGCAGACGTGTCCGGTGGGACATCCTGCGGTGGGGTTTTGCAGCGGCAAAAGAAAGGTGGAAGGGGTTAATTTCTTTGGGGTGTTGAATTGTTTTTCTGTGTATGGTTTTGTTTCTGTATTTCTTGGTTTTATAATAATAATGGAAATGTTGGGGATGGAGGAGGGATTAATTTTGCATATTGGGCGGGATTATGGTAATATAAGGAATTTGTGTAAATATTTTCGGTGACTGTGTTTTGGAGGTTTTCTGTTTGAACTCATATGAATATTGTATTATTTATACTTTGTGGCTTTCTGATTTTTGATTTTGACTGTGGAGTGTAATATCATATGGGGTGTTGCTATTGTTCCAAGGGGGGGCTGATTTGTTTTTTTGTTTGAATGGTGGAAATGTTGTTGTTGTCTTACCTTGGTGTGTTGTAGTTTGTTATTTTTGTAATAAAAACATAAAAAAAATCTGTTCTTATCAGTTTAATATCTGATACGTCCCCCATCGGGGGACCACATATTAAACGGATTTTTGGAACAGGGAGCTGGATCAGGAGCTTGCTCCGTCCTCTCCACGCATCGGCCCGGTATTGCAGCGCCTCCGGGAACGGTGCACTACCTTCTCTCAGCGGTGAAAAGACAGACGTAGCTAGCAAGCAAGCGAGGTGGACCGGAGCTCCTTCCTCTCCGGTCTCGTCTCTCGTCCATCTGTGTGTCTCTGTGTCTCTCTCTCTCCCCCTCCCCGTTCCCGTGCTCCCTCCGTGCACTTTCCCGCGCCTCGACTCTCTCGGCAAGCAGGCCGGCCCCCTTTTCGGCTCCCGTGCGTTTTCCCTCCAAAAAACTTAGTTTTTTCCTCCTTTTTCCAGGGAGGCAGGCGTGGCTTGTGTGTGTGTGTGTGTGTGTGTGTGTGTGTGTGTGTGTGTGTGTGTGTGTGTGTTCCCCGTCCTTGCAGGCGGGCCCCTTTCGACAGCCGGCCGTTTTCCCTCCAAAAAACTTAGTATATACACCTTTTCTTTCTTTTTTTCGGCAGGCAGGCAGGTGTGTGTGTGTCCCCGTCCCTCCCGAGAGAGCGCTGCCCCTTGCCTCTGCCCGCAGGTGCCGACGGTCCGCTTTCGCTTGCAGCTCACTCGGCACGGCTGCTGCTGGTGGGAGGGGCCTAAGCTAAGGAGGCCGGCCGGCTGGCGCCCCCCGCGGCTGCGGTCGTTGTCGGGCCGTTGACAGGAGATCAAAGAGCAGGGCCCCCGCCCGGGACTGGCGGGCAGGCAGGCGAGCAAGCAGGCAGGCAAGAGAGGGGGAGAGCGGAGTCCGGGCGGCCGGCAGCCGCGTGCGGACCGGGCTCCAGAGGCGTCGGCCTGCGCCGCTGCGCGCCAGCCGGACGCCCGCGCGCCCGCCCAAGGCCGGCGTCGGGCATCGCTTCTCGGCCTTTTGGCTAAGATCAAGTGTAGTATCTGTTCTTATCAGTTTAATATCTGATACGTCCCCCATCGGGGGACCACATATTAAACGGATTTTTGGAACAGGGAGCTGGATCAGGAGCTTGCTCCGTCCTCTCCACGCATCGGCCCGGTATTGCAGCGCCTCCGGGAACGGTGCACTACCTTCTCTCAGCGGTGAAAAGACAGACGTAGCTAGCAAGCAAGCGAGGTGGACCGGAGCTCCTTCCTCTCCGGTCTCGTCTCTCGTCCATCTGTGTGTCTCTGTGTCTCTCTCTCTCCCCCTCCCCGTTCCCGTGCTCCCTCCGTGCACTTTCCCGCGCCTCGACTCTCTCGGCAAGCAGGCCGGCCCCCTTTTCGGCTCCCGTGCGTTTTCCCTCCAAAAAACTTAGTTTTTTCCTCCTTTTTCCAGGGAGGCAGGCGTGGCTTGTGTGTGTGTGTGTGTGTGTGTGTGTGTGTGTGTGTGTGTGTGTGTGTGTGTCCCCGTCCTTGCAGGCGGGCCCCTTTCGACAGCCGGCCGTTTTCCCTCCAAAAAACTTAGTATATACACCTTTTCTTTCTTTTTTTCGGCAGGCAGGCAGGTGTGTGTGTGTCCCCGTCCCTCCCGAGAGAGCGCTGCCCCTTGCCTCTGCCCGCAGGTGCCGACGGTCCGCTTTCGCTTGCAGCTCACTCGGCACGGCTGCTGCTGGTGGGAGGGGCCTAAGCTAAGGAGGCCGGCCGGCTGGCGCCCCCCGCGGCTGCGGTCGTTGTCGGGCCGTTGACAGGAGATCAAAGAGCAGGGCCCCCGCCCGGGACTGGCGGGCAGGCAGGCGAGCAAGCAGGCAGGCAAGAGAGGGGGAGAGCGGAGTCCGGGCGGCCGGCAGCCGCGTGCGGACCGGGCTCCAGAGGCGTCGGCCTGCGCCGCTGCGCGCCAGCCGGACGCCCGCGCGCCCGCCCAAGGCCGGCGTCGGGCATCGCTTCTCGGCCTTTTGGCTAAGATCAAGTGTAGTATCTGTTCTTATCAGTTTAATATCTGATACGTCCCCCATCGGGGGACCACATATTAAACGGATTTTTGGAACAGGGAGCTGGATCAGGAGCTTGCTCCGTCCTCTCCACGCATCGGCCCGGTATTGCAGCGCCTCCGGGAACGGTGCACTACCTTCTCTCAGCGGTGAAAAGACAGACGTAGCTAGCAAGCAAGCGAGGTGGACCGGAGCTCCTTCCTCTCCGGTCTCGTCTCTCGTCCATCTGTGTGTCTCTGTGTCTCTCTCTCTCCCCCTCCCCGTTCCCGTGCTCCCTCCGTGCACTTTCCCGCGCCTCGACTCTCTCGGCAAGCAGGCCGGCCCCCTTTTCGGCTCCCGTGCGTTTTCCCTCCAAAAAACTTAGTTTTTTCCTCCTTTTTCCAGGGAGGCAGGCGTGGCTTGTGTGTGTGTGTGTGTGTGTGTGTGTGTGTGTGTGTGTGTGTGTGTGTGTGTGTCCCCGTCCTTGCAGGCGGGCCCCTTTCGACAGCCGGCCGTTTTCCCTCCAAAAAACTTAGTATATACACCTTTTCTTTCTTTTTTTCGGCAGGCAGGCAGGTGTGTGTGTGTCCCCGTCCCTCCCGAGAGAGCGCTGCCCCTTGCCTCTGCCCGCAGGTGCCGACGGTCCGCTTTCGCTTGCAGCTCACTCGGCACGGCTGCTGCTGGTGGGAGGGGCCTAAGCTAAGGAGGCCGGCCGGCTGGCGCCCCCCGCGGCTGCGGTCGTTGTCGGGCCGTTGACAGGAGATCAAAGAGCAGGGCCCCCGCCCGGGACTGGCGGGCAGGCAGGCGAGCAAGCAGGCAGGCAAGAGAGGGGGAGAGCGGAGTCCGGGCGGCCGGCAGCCGCGTGCGGACCGGGCTCCAGAGGCGTCGGCCTGCGCCGCTGCGCGCCAGCCGGACGCCCGCGCGCCCGCCCAAGGCCGGCGTCGGGCATCGCTTCTCGGCCTTTTGGCTAAGATCAAGTGTAGTATCTGTTCTTATCAGTTTAATATCTGATACGTCCCCCATCGGGGGACCACATATTAAACGGATTTTTGGAACAGGGAGCTGGATCAGGAGCTTGCTCCGTCCTCTCCACGCATCGGCCCGGTATTGCAGCGCCTCCGGGAACGGTGCACTACCTTCTCTCAGCGGTGAAAAGACAGACGTAGCTAGCAAGCAAGCGAGGTGGACCGGAGCTCCTTCCTCTCCGGTCTCGTCTCTCGTCCATCTGTGTGTCTCTGTGTCTCTCTCTCTCCCCCTCCCCGTTCCCGTGCTCCCTCCGTGCACTTTCCCGCGCCTCGACTCTCTCGGCAAGCAGGCCGGCCCCCTTTTCGGCTCCCGTGCGTTTTCCCTCCAAAAAACTTAGTTTTTTCCTCCTTTTTCCAGGGAGGCAGGCGTGGCTTGTGTGTGTGTGTGTGTGTGTGTGTGTGTGTGTGTGTGTGTGTGTGTGTGTGTCCCCGTCCTTGCAGGCGGGCCCCTTTCGACAGCCGGCCGTTTTCCCTCCAAAAAACTTAGTATATACACCTTTTCTTTCTTTTTTTCGGCAGGCAGGCAGGTGTGTGTGTGTCCCCGTCCCTCCCGAGAGAGCGCTGCCCCTTGCCTCTGCCCGCAGGTGCCGACGGTCCGCTTTCGCTTGCAGCTCACTCGGCACGGCTGCTGCTGGTGGGAGGGGCCTAAGCTAAGGAGGCCGGCCGGCTGGCGCCCCCCGCGGCTGCGGTCGTTGTCGGGCCGTTGACAGGAGATCAAAGAGCAGGGCCCCCGCCCGGGACTGGCGGGCAGGCAGGCGAGCAAGCAGGCAGGCAAGAGAGGGGGAGAGCGGAGTCCGGGCGGCCGGCAGCCGCGTGCGGACCGGGCTCCAGAGGCGTCGGCCTGCGCCGCTGCGCGCCAGCCGGACGCCCGCGCGCCCGCCCAAGGCCGGCGTCGGGCATCGCTTCTCGGCCTTTTGGCTAAGATCAAGTGTAGTATCTGTTCTTATCAGTTTAATATCTGATACGTCCCCCATCGGGGGACCACATATTAAACGGATTTTTGGAACAGGGAGCTGGATCAGGAGCTTGCTCCGTCCTCTCCACGCATCGGCCCGGTATTGCAGCGCCTCCGGGAACGGTGCACTACCTTCTCTCAGCGGTGAAAAGACAGACGTAGCTAGCAAGCAAGCGAGGTGGACCGGAGCTCCTTCCTCTCCGGTCTCGTCTCTCGTCCATCTGTGTGTCTCTGTGTCTCTCTCTCTCCCCCTCCCCGTTCCCGTGCTCCCTCCGTGCACTTTCCCGCGCCTCGACTCTCTCGGCAAGCAGGCCGGCCCCCTTTTCGGCTCCCGTGCGTTTTCCCTCCAAAAAACTTAGTTTTTTCCTCCTTTTTCCAGGGAGGCAGGCGTGGCTTGTGTGTGTGTGTGTGTGTGTGTGTGTGTGTGTGTGTGTGTGTGTGTGTGTGTGTCCCCGTCCTTGCAGGCGGGCCCCTTTCGACAGCCGGCCGTTTTCCCTCCAAAAAACTTAGTATATACACCTTTTCTTTCTTTTTTTCGGCAGGCAGGCAGGTGTGTGTGTGTCCCCGTCCCTCCCGAGAGAGCGCTGCCCCTTGCCTCTGCCCGCAGGTGCCGACGGTCCGCTTTCGCTTGCAGCTCACTCGGCACGGCTGCTGCTGGTGGGAGGGGCCTAAGCTAAGGAGGCCGGCCGGCTGGCGCCCCCCGCGGCTGCGGTCGTTGTCGGGCCGTTGACAGGAGATCAAAGAGCAGGGCCCCCGCCCGGGACTGGCGGGCAGGCAGGCGAGCAAGCAGGCAGGCAAGAGAGGGGGAGAGCGGAGTCCGGGCGGCCGGCAGCCGCGTGCGGACCGGGCTCCAGAGGCGTCGGCCTGCGCCGCTGCGCGCCAGCCGGACGCCCGCGCGCCCGCCCAAGGCCGGCGTCGGGCATCGCTTCTCGGCCTTTTGGCTAAGATCAAGTGTAGTATCTGTTCTTATCAGTTTAATATCTGATACGTCCCCCATCGGGGGACCACATATTAAACGGATTTTTGGAACAGGGAGCTGGATCAGGAGCTTGCTCCGTCCTCTCCACGCATCGGCCCGGTATTGCAGCGCCTCCGGGAACGGTGCACTACCTTCTCTCAGCGGTGAAAAGACAGACGTAGCTAGCAAGCAAGCGAGGTGGACCGGAGCTCCTTCCTCTCCGGTCTCGTCTCTCGTCCATCTGTGTGTCTCTGTGTCTCTCTCTCTCCCCCTCCCCGTTCCCGTGCTCCCTCCGTGCACTTTCCCGCGCCTCGACTCTCTCGGCAAGCAGGCCGGCCCCCTTTTCGGCTCCCGTGCGTTTTCCCTCCAAAAAACTTAGTTTTTTCCTCCTTTTTCCAGGGAGGCAGGCGTGGCTTGTGTGTGTGTGTGTGTGTGTGTGTGTGTGTGTGTGTGTGTGTGTGTGTGTGTCCCCGTCCTTGCAGGCGGGCCCCTTTCGACAGCCGGCCGTTTTCCCTCCAAAAAACTTAGTATATACACCTTTTCTTTCTTTTTTTCGGCAGGCAGGCAGGTGTGTGTGTGTCCCCGTCCCTCCCGAGAGAGCGCTGCCCCTTGCCTCTGCCCGCAGGTGCCGACGGTCCGCTTTCGCTTGCAGCTCACTCGGCACGGCTGCTGCTGGTGGGAGGGGCCTAAGCTAAGGAGGCCGGCCGGCTGGCGCCCCCCGCGGCTGCGGTCGTTGTCGGGCCGTTGACAGGAGATCAAAGAGCAGGGCCCCCGCCCGGGACTGGCGGGCAGGCAGGCGAGCAAGCAGGCAGGCAAGAGAGGGGGAGAGCGGAGTCCGGGCGGCCGGCAGCCGCGTGCGGACCGGGCTCCAGAGGCGTCGGCCTGCGCCGCTGCGCGCCAGCCGGACGCCCGCGCGCCCGCCCAAGGCCGGCGTCGGGCATCGCTTCTCGGCCTTTTGGCTAAGATCAAGTGTAGTATCTGTTCTTATCAGTTTAATATCTGATACGTCCCCCATCGGGGGACCACATATTAAACGGATTTTTGGAACAGGGAGCTGGATCAGGAGCTTGCTCCGTCCTCTCCACGCATCGGCCCGGTATTGCAGCGCCTCCGGGAACGGTGCACTACCTTCTCTCAGCGGTGAAAAGACAGACGTAGCTAGCAAGCAAGCGAGGTGGACCGGAGCTCCTTCCTCTCCGGTCTCGTCTCTCGTCCATCTGTGTGTCTCTGTGTCTCTCTCTCTCCCCCTCCCCGTTCCCGTGCTCCCTCCGTGCACTTTCCCGCGCCTCGACTCTCTCGGCAAGCAGGCCGGCCCCCTTTTCGGCTCCCGTGCGTTTTCCCTCCAAAAAACTTAGTTTTTTCCTCCTTTTTCCAGGGAGGCAGGCGTGGCTTGTGTGTGTGTGTGTGTGTGTGTGTGTGTGTGTGTGTGTGTGTGTGTGTGTGCCCCGTCCTTGCAGGCGGGCCCCTTTCGACAGCCGGCCGTTTTCCCTCCAAAAAACTTAGTATATACACCTTTTCTTTCTTTTTTTCGGCAGGCAGGCAGGTGTGTGTGTGTCCCCGTCCCTCCCGAGAGAGCGCTGCCCCTTGCCTCTGCCCGCAGGTGCCGACGGTCCGCTTTCGCTTGCAGCTCACTCGGCACGGCTGCTGCTGGTGGGAGGGGCCTAAGCTAAGGAGGCCGGCCGGCTGGCGCCCCCCGCGGCTGCGGTCGTTGTCGGGCCGTTGACAGGAGATCAAAGAGCAGGGCCCCCGCCCGGGACTGGCGGGCAGGCAGGCGAGCAAGCAGGCAGGCAAGAGAGGGGGAGAGCGGAGTCCGGGCGGCCGGCAGCCGCGTGCGGACCGGGCTCCAGAGGCGTCGGCCTGCGCCGCTGCGCGCCAGCCGGACGCCCGCGCGCCCGCCCAAGGCCGGCGTCGGGCATCGCTTCTCGGCCTTTTGGCTAAGATCAAGTGTAGTATCTGTTCTTATCAGTTTAATATCTGATACGTCCCCCATCGGGGGACCACATATTAAACGGATTTTTGGAACAGGGAGCTGGATCAGGAGCTTGCTCCGTCCTCTCCACGCATCGGCCCGGTATTGCAGCGCCTCCGGGAACGGTGCACTACCTTCTCTCAGCGGTGAAAAGACAGACGTAGCTAGCAAGCAAGCGAGGTGGACCGGAGCTCCTTCCTCTCCGGTCTCGTCTCTCGTCCATCTGTGTGTCTCTGTGTCTCTCTCTCTCCCCCTCCCCGTTCCCGTGCTCCCTCCGTGCACTTTCCCGCGCCTCGACTCTCTCGGCAAGCAGGCCGGCCCCCTTTTCGGCTCCCGTGCGTTTTCCCTCCAAAAAACTTAGTTTTTTCCTCCTTTTTCCAGGGAGGCAGGCGTGGCTTGTGTGTGTGTGTGTGTGTGTGTGTGTGTGTGTGTGTGTGTGTGTGTGTGTGTGCCCCGTCCTTGCAGGCGGGCCCCTTTCGACAGCCGGCCGTTTTCCCTCCAAAAAACTTAGTATATACACCTTTTCTTTCTTTTTTTCGGCAGGCAGGCAGGTGTGTGTGTGTCCCCGTCCCTCCCGAGAGAGCGCTGCCCCTTGCCTCTGCCCGCAGGTGCCGACGGTCCGCTTTCGCTTGCAGCTCACTCGGCACGGCTGCTGCTGGTGGGAGGGGCCTAAGCTAAGGAGGCCGGCCGGCTGGCGCCCCCCGCGGCTGCGGTCGTTGTCGGGCCGTTGACAGGAGATCAAAGAGCAGGGCCCCCGCCCGGGACTGGCGGGCAGGCAGGCGAGCAAGCAGGCAGGCAAGAGAGGGGGAGAGCGGAGTCCGGGCGGCCGGCAGCCGCGTGCGGACCGGGCTCCAGAGGCGTCGGCCTGCGCCGCTGCGCGCCAGCCGGACGCCCGCGCGCCCGCCCAAGGCCGGCGTCGGGCATCGCTTCTCGGCCTTTTGGCTAAGATCAAGTGTAGTATCTGTTCTTATCAGTTTAATATCTGATACGTCCCCCATCGGGGGACCACATATTAAACGGATTTTTGGAACAGGGAGCTGGATCAGGAGCTTGCTCCGTCCTCTCCACGCATCGGCCCGGTATTGCAGCGCCTCCGGGAACGGTGCACTACCTTCTCTCAGCGGTGAAAAGACAGACGTAGCTAGCAAGCAAGCGAGGTGGACCGGAGCTCCTTCCTCTCCGGTCTCGTCTCTCGTCCATCTGTGTGTCTCTGTGTCTCTCTCTCTCCCCCTCCCCGTTCCCGTGCTCCCTCCGTGCACTTTCCCGCGCCTCGACTCTCTCGGCAAGCAGGCCGGCCCCCTTTTCGGCTCCCGTGCGTTTTCCCTCCAAAAAACTTAGTTTTTTCCTCCTTTTTCCAGGGAGGCAGGCGTGGCTTGTGTGTGTGTGTGTGTGTGTGTGTGTGTGTGTGTGTGTGTGTGTGTGTGTGTCCCCGTCCTTGCAGGCGGGCCCCTTTCGACAGCCGGCCGTTTTCCCTCCAAAAAACTTAGTATATACACCTTTTCTTTCTTTTTTTCGGCAGGCAGGCAGGTGTGTGTGTGTCCCCGTCCCTCCCGAGAGAGCGCTGCCCCTTGCCTCTGCCCGCAGGTGCCGACGGTCCGCTTTCGCTTGCAGCTCACTCGGCACGGCTGCTGCTGGTGGGAGGGGCCTAAGCTAAGGAGGCCGGCCGGCTGGCGCCCCCCGCGGCTGCGGTCGTTGTCGGGCCGTTGACAGGAGATCAAAGAGCAGGGCCCCCGCCCGGGACTGGCGGGCAGGCAGGCGAGCAAGCAGGCAGGCAAGAGAGGGGGAGAGCGGAGTCCGGGCGGCCGGCAGCCGCGTGCGGACCGGGCTCCAGAGGCGTCGGCCTGCGCCGCTGCGCGCCAGCCGGACGCCCGCGCGCCCGCCCAAGGCCGGCGTCGGGCATCGCTTCTCGGCCTTTTGGCTAAGATCAAGTGTAGTATCTGTTCTTATCAGTTTAATATCTGATACGTCCCCCATCGGGGGACCACATATTAAACGGATTTTTGGAACAGGGAGCTGGATCAGGAGCTTGCTCCGTCCTCTCCACGCATCGGCCCGGTATTGCAGCGCCTCCGGGAACGGTGCACTACCTTCTCTCAGCGGTGAAAAGACAGACGTAGCTAGCAAGCAAGCGAGGTGGACCGGAGCTCCTTCCTCTCCGGTCTCGTCTCTCGTCCATCTGTGTGTCTCTGTGTCTCTCTCTCTCCCCCTCCCCGTTCCCGTGCTCCCTCCGTGCACTTTCCCGCGCCTCGACTCTCTCGGCAAGCAGGCCGGCCCCCTTTTCGGCTCCCGTGCGTTTTCCCTCCAAAAAACTTAGTTTTTTCCTCCTTTTTCCAGGGAGGCAGGCGTGGCTTGTGTGTGTGTGTGTGTGTGTGTGTGTGTGTGTGTGTGTGTGTGTGTGTGTGTCCCCGTCCTTGCAGGCGGGCCCCTTTCGACAGCCGGCCGTTTTCCCTCCAAAAAACTTAGTATATACACCTTTTCTTTCTTTTTTTCGGCAGGCAGGCAGGTGTGTGTGTGTCCCCGTCCCTCCCGAGAGAGCGCTGCCCCTTGCCTCTGCCCGCAGGTGCCGACGGTCCGCTTTCGCTTGCAGCTCACTCGGCACGGCTGCTGCTGGTGGGAGGGGCCTAAGCTAAGGAGGCCGGCCGGCTGGCGCCCCCCGCGGCTGCGGTCGTTGTCGGGCCGTTGACAGGAGATCAAAGAGCAGGGCCCCCGCCCGGGACTGGCGGGCAGGCAGGCGAGCAAGCAGGCAGGCAAGAGAGGGGGAGAGCGGAGTCCGGGCGGCCGGCAGCCGCGTGCGGACCGGGCTCCAGAGGCGTCGGCCTGCGCCGCTGCGCGCCAGCCGGACGCCCGCGCGCCCGCCCAAGGCCGGCGTCGGGCATCGCTTCTCGGCCTTTTCCTTTTGGCTAAGATCAAGTGTAGTATCTGTTCTTATCAGTTTAATATCTGATACGTCCCCCATCGGGGGACCACATATTAAACGGATTTTTGGAACAGGGAGCTGGATCAGGAGCTTGCTCCGTCCTCTCCACGCATCGGCCCGGTATTGCAGCGCCTCCGGGAACGGTGCACTACCTTCTCTCAGCGGTGAAAAGACAGACGTAGCTAGCAAGCAAGCGAGGTGGACCGGAGCTCCTTCCTCTCCGGTCTCGTCTCTCGTCCATCTGTGTGTCTCTGTGTCTCTCTCTCTCCCCCTCCCCGTTCCCGTGCTCCCTCCGTGCACTTTCCCGCGCCTCGACTCTCTCGGCAAGCAGGCCGGCCCCCTTTTCGGCTCCCGTGCGTTTTCCCTCCAAAAAACTTAGTTTTTTCCTCCTTTTTCCAGGGAGGCAGGCGTGGCTTGTGTGTGTGTGTGTGTGTGTGTGTGTGTGTGTGTGTGTGTGTGTGTGTGTGTCCCCGTCCTTGCAGGCGGGCCCCTTTCGACAGCCGGCCGTTTTCCCTCCAAAAAACTTAGTATATACACCTTTTCTTTCTTTTTTTCGGCAGGCAGGCAGGTGTGTGTGTGTCCCCGTCCCTCCCGAGAGAGCGCTGCCCCTTGCCTCTGCCCGCAGGTGCCGACGGTCCGCTTTCGCTTGCAGCTCACTCGGCACGGCTGCTGCTGGTGGGAGGGGCCTAAGCTAAGGAGGCCGGCCGGCTGGCGCCCCCCGCGGCTGCGGTCGTTGTCGGGCCGTTGACAGGAGATCAAAGAGCAGGGCCCCCGCCCGGGACTGGCGGGCAGGCAGGCGAGCAAGCAGGCAGGCAAGAGAGGGGGAGAGCGGAGTCCGGGCGGCCGGCAGCCGCGTGCGGACCGGGCTCCAGAGGCGTCGGCCTGCGCCGCTGCGCGCCAGCCGGACGCCCGCGCGCCCGCCCAAGGCCGGCGTCGGGCATCGCTTCTCGGCCTTTTGGCTAAGATCAAGTGTAGTATCTGTTCTTATCAGTTTAATATCTGATACGTCCCCCATCGGGGGACCACATATTAAACGGATTTTTGGAACAGGGAGCTGGATCAGGAGCTTGCTCCGTCCTCTCCACGCATCGGCCCGGTATTGCAGCGCCTCCGGGAACGGTGCACTACCTTCTCTCAGCGGTGAAAAGACAGACGTAGCTAGCAAGCAAGCGAGGTGGACCGGAGCTCCTTCCTCTCCGGTCTCGTCTCTCGTCCATCTGTGTGTCTCTGTGTCTCTCTCTCTCCCCCTCCCCGTTCCCGTGCTCCCTCCGTGCACTTTCCCGCGCCTCGACTCTCTCGGCAAGCAGGCCGGCCCCCTTTTCGGCTCCCGTGCGTTTTCCCTCCAAAAAACTTAGTTTTTTTCCTTTTTCCAGGGAGGCAGGCGTGGCTTGTGTGTGTGTGTGTGTGTGTGTGTGTGTGTGTGTGTGTGTGTGTGTGTGTGTCCCCGTCCTTGCAGGCGGGCCCCTTTCGACAGCCGGCCGTTTTCCCTCCAAAAAACTTAGTATATACACCTTTTCTTTCTTTTTTTCGGCAGGCAGGCAGGTGTGTGTGTGTCCCCGTCCCTCCCGAGAGAGCGCTGCCCCTTGCCTCTGCCCGCAGGTGCCGACGGTCCGCTTTCGCTTGCAGCTCACTCGGCACGGCTGCTGCTGGTGAGAGGGGCCTAAGCTAAGGAGGCCGGCCGGCTGGCGCCCCCCGCGGCTGCGGTCGTTGTCGGGCCGTTGACAGGAGATCAAAGAGCAGGGCCCCCGCCCGGGACTGGCGGGCAGGCAGGCGAGCAAGCAGGCAGGCAAGAGAGGGGGAGAGCGGAGTCCGGGCGGCCGGCAGCCGCGTGCGGACCGGGCTCCAGAGGCGTCGGCCTGCGCCGCTGCGCGCCAGCCGGACGCCCGCGCGCCCGCCCAAGGCCGGCGTCGGGCATCGCTTCTCGGCCTTTTGGCTAAGATCAAGTGTAGTATCTGTTCTTATCAGTTTAATATCTGATACGTCCCCCATCGGGGGACCACATATTAAACGGATTTTTGGAACAGGGAGCTGGATCAGGAGCTTGCTCCGTCCTCTCCACGCATCGGCCCGGTATTGCAGCGCCTCCGGGAACGGTGCACTACCTTCTCTCAGCGGTGAAAAGACAGACGTAGCTAGCAAGCAAGCGAGGTGGACCGGAGCTCCTTCCTCTCCGGTCTCGTCTCTCGTCCATCTGTGTGTCTCTGTGTCTCTCTCTCTCCCCCTCCCCGTTCCCGTGCTCCCTCCGTGCACTTTCCCGCGCCTCGACTCTCTCGGCAAGCAGGCCGGCCCCCTTTTCGGCTCCCGTGCGTTTTCCCTCCAAAAAACTTAGTTTTTTCCTCCTTTTTCCAGGGAGGCAGGCGTGGCTTGTGTGTGTGTGTGTGTGTGTGTGTGTGTGTGTGTGTGTGTGTGTGTGTGTGTCCCCGTCCTTGCAGGCGGGCCCCTTTCGACAGCCGGCCGTTTTCCCTCCAAAAAACTTAGTATATACACCTTTTCTTTCTTTTTTTCGGCAGGCAGGCAGGTGTGTGTGTGTCCCCGTCCCTCCCGAGAGAGCGCTGCCCCTTGCCTCTGCCCGCAGGTGCCGACGGTCCGCTTTCGCTTGCAGCTCACTCGGCACGGCTGCTGCTGGTGGGAGGGGCCTAAGCTAAGGAGGCCGGCCGGCTGGCGCCCCCCGCGGCTGCGGTCGTTGTCGGGCCGTTGACAGGAGATCAAAGAGCAGGGCCCCCGCCCGGGACTGGCGGGCAGGCAGGCGAGCAAGCAGGCAGGCAAGAGAGGGGGAGAGCGGAGTCCGGGCGGCCGGCAGCCGCGTGCGGACCGGGCTCCAGAGGCGTCGGCCTGCGCCGCTGCGCGCCAGCCGGACGCCCGCGCGCCCGCCCAAGGCCGGCGTCGGGCATCGCTTCTCGGCCTTTTGGCTAAGATCAAGTGTAGTATCTGTTCTTATCAGTTTAATATCTGATACGTCCCCCATCGGGGGACCACATATTAAACGGATTTTTGGAACAGGGAGCTGGATCAGGAGCTTGCTCCGTCCTCTCCACGCATCGGCCCGGTATTGCAGCGCCTCCGGGAACGGTGCACTACCTTCTCTCAGCGGTGAAAAGACAGACGTAGCTAGCAAGCAAGCGAGGTGGACCGGAGCTCCTTCCTCTCCGGTCTCGTCTCTCGTCCATCTGTGTGTCTCTGTGTCTCTCTCTCTCCCCCTCCCCGTTCCCGTGCTCCCTCCGTGCACTTTCCCGCGCCTCGACTCTCTCGGCAAGCAGGCCGGCCCCCTTTTCGGCTCCCGTGCGTTTTCCCTCCAAAAAACTTAGTTTTTTCCTCCTTTTTCCAGGGAGGCAGGCGTGGCTTGTGTGTGTGTGTGTGTGTGTGTGTGTGTGTGTGTGTGTGTGTGTGTGTGTCCCCGTCCTTGCAGGCGGGCCCCTTTCGACAGCCGGCCGTTTTCCCTCCAAAAAACTTAGTATATACACCTTTTCTTTCTTTTTTTCGGCAGGCAGGCAGGTGTGTGTGTGTCCCCGTCCCTCCCGAGAGAGCGCTGCCCCTTGCCTCTGCCCGCAGGTGCCGACGGTCCGCTTTCGCTTGCAGCTCACTCGGCACGGCTGCTGCTGGTGGGAGGGGCCTAAGCTAAGGAGGCCGGCCGGCTGGCGCCCCCCGCGGCTGCGGTCGTTGTCGGGCCGTTGACAGGAGATCAAAGAGCAGGGCCCCCGCCCGGGACTGGCGGGCAGGCAGGCGAGCAAGCAGGCAGGCAAGAGAGGGGGAGAGCGGAGTCCGGGCGGCCGGCAGCCGCGTGCGGACCGGGCTCCAGAGGCGTCGGCCTGCGCCGCTGCGCGCCAGCCGGACGCCCGCGCGCCCGCCCAAGGCCGGCGTCGGGCATCGCTTCTCGGCCTTTTGGCTAAGATCAAGTGTAGTATCTGTTCTTATCAGTTTAATATCTGATACGTCCCCCATCGGGGGACCACATATTAAACGGATTTTTGGAACAGGGAGCTGGATCAGGAGCTTGCTCCGTCCTCTCCACGCATCGGCCCGGTATTGCAGCGCCTCCGGGAACGGTGCACTACCTTCTCTCAGCGGTGAAAAGACAGACGTAGCTAGCAAGCAAGCGAGGTGGACCGGAGCTCCTTCCTCTCCGGTCTCGTCTCTCGTCCATCTGTGTGTCTCTGTGTCTCTCTCTCTCCCCCTCCCCGTTCCCGTGCTCCCTCCGTGCACTTTCCCGCGCCTCGACTCTCTCGGCAAGCAGGCCGGCCCCCTTTTCGGCTCCCGTGCGTTTTCCCTCCAAAAAACTTAGTTTTTTCCTCCTTTTTCCAGGGAGGCAGGCGTGGCTTGTGTGTGTGTGTGTGTGTGTGTGTGTGTGTGTGTGTGTGTGTGTGTGTGTGTCCCCGTCCTTGCAGGCGGGCCCCTTTCGACAGCCGGCCGTTTTCCCTCCAAAAAACTTAGTATATACACCTTTTCTTTCTTTTTTTCGGCAGGCAGGCAGGTGTGTGTGTGTCCCCGTCCCTCCCGAGAGAGCGCTGCCCCTTGCCTCTGCCCGCAGGTGCCGACGGTCCGCTTTCGCTTGCAGCTCACTCGGCACGGCTGCTGCTGGTGGGAGGGGCCTAAGCTAAGGAGGCCGGCCGGCTGGCGCCCCCCGCGGCTGCGGTCGTTGTCGGGCCGTTGACAGGAGATCAAAGAGCAGGGCCCCCGCCCGGGACTGGCGGGCAGGCAGGCGAGCAAGCAGGCAGGCAAGAGAGGGGGAGAGCGGAGTCCGGGCGGCCGGCAGCCGCGTGCGGACCGGGCTCCAGAGGCGTCGGCCTGCGCCGCTGCGCGCCAGCCGGACGCCCGCGCGCCCGCCCAAGGCCGGCGTCGGGCATCGCTTCTCGGCCTTTTGGCTAAGATCAAGTGTAGTATCTGTTCTTATCAGTTTAATATCTGATACGTCCCCCATCGGGGGACCACATATTAAACGGATTTTTGGAACAGGGAGCTGGATCAGGAGCTTGCTCCGTCCTCTCCACGCATCGGCCCGGTATTGCAGCGCCTCCGGGAACGGTGCACTACCTTCTCTCAGCGGTGAAAAGACAGACGTAGCTAGCAAGCAAGCGAGGTGGACCGGAGCTCCTTCCTCTCCGGTCTCGTCTCTCGTCCATCTGTGTGTCTCTGTGTCTCTCTCTCTCCCCCTCCCCGTTCCCGTGCTCCCTCCGTGCACTTTCCCGCGCCTCGACTCTCTCGGCAAGCAGGCCGGCCCCCTTTTCGGCTCCCGTGCGTTTTCCCTCCAAAAAACTTAGTTTTTTCCTCCTTTTTCCAGGGAGGCAGGCGTGGCTTGTGTGTGTGTGTGTGTGTGTGTGTGTGTGTGTGTGTGTGTGTGTGTGTGTGTGTCCCCGTCCTTGCAGGCGGGCCCCTTTCGACAGCCGGCCGTTTTCCCTCCAAAAAACTTAGTATATACACCTTTTCTTTCTTTTTTTCGGCAGGCAGGCAGGTGTGTGTGTGTCCCCGTCCCTCCCGAGAGAGCGCTGCCCCTTGCCTCTGCCCGCAGGTGCCGACGGTCCGCTTTCGCTTGCAGCTCACTCGGCACGGCTGCTGCTGGTGGGAGGGGCCTAAGCTAAGGAGGCCGGCCGGCTGGCGCCCCCCGCGGCTGCGGTCGTTGTCGGGCCGTTGACAGGAGATCAAAGAGCAGGGCCCCCGCCCGGGACTGGCGGGCAGGCAGGCGAGCAAGCAGGCAGGCAAGAGAGGGGGAGAGCGGAGTCCGGGCGGCCGGCAGCCGCGTGCGGACCGGGCTCCAGAGGCGTCGGCCTGCGCCGCTGCGCGCCAGCCGGACGCCCGCGCGCCCGCCCAAGGCCGGCGTCGGGCATCGCTTCTCGGCCTTTTGGCTAAGATCAGAGTTCAAGTGGCTTGACCGCAGTTCTCAAAGATCTTAGTCCAGGGGGTCGGGAAGGCGACGGGAGGACCGGAAGGAACGGAGTGCTGATGGTGGAACCTGGAAGACCGGAGCGGTGCAGACGAGGGGATTGCTGAGGAGATTGCTGAGACGGTGGTCGGTGTTGGACGACGGTGGCTGGCTTATCTGGGGGATTCGGAAGGAGAGCTGAGGAGCGTTGCTGGAGCGATGGCTGGGCATCCCTGGGCGAAGAAGGAGCGGAGGAAGAACTCTCTCTGTTTTTCGTTGAGGAGCCGAGATGGACCTGCAGTTTGGGACAGAGATAAGTTCAAGAAATTGGTTTTGGTTCAGTGTCTGGGTGTTCAGTTGGCAGACGTATTTTGTCTCCAGGATTATTGTGCCCGGGGGATTTTTGAACTGACTTTTGCATCAGAGGCCTTGTGCTTCGATGTATGGCGGAAAGTTCAGGAGAGGAAGGATGAGGATCCAGTTAAGTTTTTCCGTGTTGAGCCAATGTTTGCCGGGGAACTTATGGTGATGATGGTACATGTCTTTGACTCGTTTGTTCCGGAAGAGGACATTGTGTCTTTTTTACAGTGTTTTGTGGACTTGCAAGGAGCAGGGAAAAGGCACTTGGACCCTGATGGTGTGTGGAACGGGAAGCGGACGTACCTGATGAGACTGCGATTGGGGAAGACGGCTGAGGAGGGGGTGATACACCCCCCGGCATTTTTCGAGATCGGGACTCATAGGGGCTACCTGGTGTACGCTGGGCAGCCCCTCGCCTGTATGCTATGTGGAGAACGAGGACATTTTGCTGTGCAGTGTGCATCTGTGCTCTGCAAACGGTGTGGAAAGACAGGTCATGTGGCCAGGGACTGTGTCCAAGAGAAAAAGTGTTATCGGTGTGATGAGCCTGGACACAGCTATCGGGTTTGTACGGGAACTGTGAAGACGAGTGTTAACTGTGTGGGTAGGAATGTGGGGGGTGCTGGGAATGAAGAGAGTGATGTGCAGAGAGGAATTTACAGTCCTGAAGATGTGGTAGTGTATACGGAAGGGTTTTTAGATAGTGAGGATGAGAGGCAGTACTCGGAATTTGTGAAAGAATGTAAATTGGATTTAGAGAGGGAGGGGTACACGGAGATAGAACAGGGGTTAGGTATGAATGTTAGTGTAGGTTCGGCTGATGAGAGTGGGGTTGAAAGTAGGACGAATGGTGTAGGGGGTGTGGGGAAAGATGTGTCAGGTGTTGGAAAGGGTTCAGGTAAACTTAAGTTTTGTTGGGTGGATGGCGATGTTAGTGAAAGTGTATCGGGTTTGACTGTAGATTTAAAGGAGGAAGGGAGCGGGAAGGGCGAGGTAAGGGCGGGACAGACAGTCAGGAAAAAAGGGAAAAAGAAAGGGAAGGGCTGATGTAGTTTTAAGTTGTAGACCTCAGATGTCAGGGTTATAATTTGCATAAGGGGCGGGATTAGGGGAATTGAGTGTGTTGTGGTGGGTTTGGGGTTACTTGGTGGGTTATTTAGGAATGGGTGGACTTTAATAATGTGGACTTGTGATATTGGTTTACTGTGTTTGGTTCTGTTATTAAATTGATTTGAATTTGTGTTACTAAAACAAAGATATGGTATTGGATGTTATGCGATTTGATTGTGGGAACGGTTTGTATACGGGATAGACAATGTAAATGGGAGGTTAATTTTGGGGTTGGTTGGTGGGGGAATTTGTCTTTTGTTAATTGAGACGGGATGCTGAATGTGTATAGTGGGGTTGTGAAAATGGCTTGTGTTGTTGGTTTGGGGAAAGGGATCCATGGGTTAATTTGCATAATGGGTGGGATTATGGAGATGTGTGGAGGTTTTTGGGGATATGGTGGGATTTGAATGGGTTCGTTAGCGATTGATTTGCGGGGGGATTTTTGTTGATAGGAATGGGACTTCTTGTTAGTTTACTGAAGGTTTCTGTTAGAGGATTATGGAATTTTGGTTTTGGAATGTTGTGTTTAACAGATATATTGATTTTGTATTAGCCTAAGCAGGCGTGCTGTGTTATAGGGTTGGATGTCAAGGCGGTGTAATTTGAGTTTGTGAATTATGGGTTGATATGACCTTGTTTGTCAATGGGAAAATGTGTATTTCGTTTGTTTGTGATTTGTTTTTTATGTTTTATTAGAAAACGGTACTTTGTGTTTATAATTATGGTCGAAATCAATGTAATGTGAAATTATGAAATTTAATGAACTGTTTTTCAATAAAAAAAAAAAAAAAAAAAATCTGTTCTTATCAGTTTAATATCTGATACGTCCCCCATCGGGGGACCACATATTAAACGGATTTTTGGAACAGGGAGCTGGATCAGGAGCTTGCTCCGTCCTCTCCACGCATCGGCCCGGTATTGCAGCGCCTCCGGGAACGGTGCACTACCTTCTCTCAGCGGTGAAAAGACAGACGTAGCTAGCAAGCAAGCGAGGTGGACCGGAGCTCCTTCCTCTCCGGTCTCGTCTCTCGTCCATCTGTGTGTCTCTGTGTCTCTCTCTCTCCCCCTCCCCGTTCCCGTGCTCCCTCCGTGCACTTTCCCGCGCCTCGACTCTCTCGGCAAGCAGGCCGGCCCCCTTTTCGGCTCCCGTGCGTTTTCCCTCCAAAAAACTTAGTTTTTTCCTCCTTTTTCCAGGGAGGCAGGCGTGGCTTGTGTGTGTGTGTGTGTGTGTGTGTGTGTGTGTGTGTGTGTGTGTGTGTGTGTCCCCGTCCTTGCAGGCGGGCCCCTTTCGACAGCCGGCCGTTTTCCCTCCAAAAAACTTAGTATATACACCTTTTCTTTCTTTTTTTCGGCAGGCAGGCAGGTGTGTGTGTGTCCCCGTCCCTCCCGAGAGAGCGCTGCCCCTTGCCTCTGCCCGCAGGTGCCGACGGTCCGCTTTCGCTTGCAGCTCACTCGGCACGGCTGCTGCTGGTGGGAGGGGCCTAAGCTAAGGAGGCCGGCCGGCTGGCGCCCCCCGCGGCTGCGGTCGTTGTCGGGCCGTTGACAGGAGATCAAAGAGCAGGGCCCCCGCCCGGGACTGGCGGGCAGGCAGGCGAGCAAGCAGGCAGGCAAGAGAGGGGGAGAGCGGAGTCCGGGCGGCCGGCAGCCGCGTGCGGACCGGGCTCCAGAGGCGTCGGCCTGCGCCGCTGCGCGCCAGCCGGACGCCCGCGCGCCCGCCCAAGGCCGGCGTCGGGCATCGCTTCTCGGCCTTTTGGCTAAGATCAAGTGTAGTATCTGTTCTTATCAGTTTAATATCTGATACGTCCCCCATCGGGGGACCACATATTAAACGGATTTTTGGAACAGGGAGCTGGATCAGGAGCTTGCTCCGTCCTCTCCACGCATCGGCCCGGTATTGCAGCGCCTCCGGGAACGGTGCACTACCTTCTCTCAGCGGTGAAAAGACAGACGTAGCTAGCAAGCAAGCGAGGTGGACCGGAGCTCCTTCCTCTCCGGTCTCGTCTCTCGTCCATCTGTGTGTCTCTGTGTCTCTCTCTCTCCCCCTCCCCGTTCCCGTGCTCCCTCCGTGCACTTTCCCGCGCCTCGACTCTCTCGGCAAGCAGGCCGGCCCCCTTTTCGGCTCCCGTGCGTTTTCCCTCCAAAAAACTTAGTTTTTTCCTCCTTTTTCCAGGGAGGCAGGCGTGGCTTGTGTGTGTGTGTGTGTGTGTGTGTGTGTGTGTGTGTGTGTGTGTGTGTGTCCCCGTCCTTGCAGGCGGGCCCCTTTCGACAGCCGGCCGTTTTCCCTCCAAAAAACTTAGTATATACACCTTTTCTTTCTTTTTTTCGGCAGGCAGGCAGGTGTGTGTGTGTCCCCGTCCCTCCCGAGAGAGCGCTGCCCCTTGCCTCTGCCCGCAGGTGCCGACGGTCCGCTTTCGCTTGCAGCTCACTCGGCACGGCTGCTGCTGGTGGGAGGGGCCTAAGCTAAGGAGGCCGGCCGGCTGGCGCCCCCCGCGGCTGCGGTCGTTGTCGGGCCGTTGACAGGAGATCAAAGAGCAGGGCCCCCGCCCGGGACTGGCGGGCAGGCAGGCGAGCAAGCAGGCAGGCAAGAGAGGGGGAGAGCGGAGTCCGGGCGGCCGGCAGCCGCGTGCGGACCGGGCTCCAGAGGCGTCGGCCTGCGCCGCTGCGCGCCAGCCGGACGCCCGCGCGCCCGCCCAAGGCCGGCGTCGGGCATCGCTTCTCGGCCTTTTGGCTAAGATCAAGTGTAGTATCTGTTCTTATCAGTTTAATATCTGATACGTCCCCCATCGGGGGACCACATATTAAACGGATTTTTGGAACAGGGAGCTGGATCAGGAGCTTGCTCCGTCCTCTCCACGCATCGGCCCGGTATTGCAGCGCCTCCGGGAACGGTGCACTACCTTCTCTCAGCGGTGAAAAGACAGACGTAGCTAGCAAGCAAGCGAGGTGGACCGGAGCTCCTTCCTCTCCGGTCTCGTCTCTCGTCCATCTGTGTGTCTCTGTGTCTCTCTCTCTCCCCCTCCCCGTTCCCGTGCTCCCTCCGTGCACTTTCCCGCGCCTCGACTCTCTCGGCAAGCAGGCCGGCCCCCTTTTCGGCTCCCGTGCGTTTTCCCTCCAAAAAACTTAGTTTTTTCCTCCTTTTTCCAGGGAGGCAGGCGTGGCTTGTGTGTGTGTGTGTGTGTGTGTGTGTGTGTGTGTGTGTGTGTGTGTGTGTGTGTGTCCCCGTCCTTGCAGGCGGGCCCCTTTCGACAGCCGGCCGTTTTCCCTCCAAAAAACTTAGTATATACACCTTTTCTTTCTTTTTTTCGGCAGGCAGGCAGGTGTGTGTGTGTCCCCGTCCCTCCCGAGAGAGCGCTGCCCCTTGCCTCTGCCCGCAGGTGCCGACGGTCCGCTTTCGCTTGCAGCTCACTCGGCACGGCTGCTGCTGGTGGGAGGGGCCTAAGCTAAGGAGGCCGGCCGGCTGGCGCCCCCCGCGGCTGCGGTCGTTGTCGGGCCGTTGACAGGAGATCAAAGAGCAGGGCCCCCGCCCGGGACTGGCGGGCAGGCAGGCGAGCAAGCAGGCAGGCAAGAGAGGGGGAGAGCGGAGTCCGGGCGGCCGGCAGCCGCGTGCGGACCGGGCTCCAGAGGCGTCGGCCTGCGCCGCTGCGCGCCAGCCGGACGCCCGCGCGCCCGCCCAAGGCCGGCGTCGGGCATCGCTTCTCGGCCTTTTGGCTAAGATCAAGTGTAGTATCTGTTCTTATCAGTTTAATATCTGATACGTCCCCCATCGGGGGACCACATATTAAACGGATTTTTGGAACAGGGAGCTGGATCAGGAGCTTGCTCCGTCCTCTCCACGCATCGGCCCGGTATTGCAGCGCCTCCGGGAACGGTGCACTACCTTCTCTCAGCGGTGAAAAGACAGACGTAGCTAGCAAGCAAGCGAGGTGGACCGGAGCTCCTTCCTCTCCGGTCTCGTCTCTCGTCCATCTGTGTGTCTCTGTGTCTCTCTCTCTCCCCCTCCCCGTTCCCGTGCTCCCTCCGTGCACTTTCCCGCGCCTCGACTCTCTCGGCAAGCAGGCCGGCCCCCTTTTCGGCTCCCGTGCGTTTTCCCTCCAAAAAACTTAGTTTTTTCCTCCTTTTTCCAGGGAGGCAGGCGTGGCTTGTGTGTGTGTGTGTGTGTGTGTGTGTGTGTGTGTGTGTGTGTGTGTGTGTGTCCCCGTCCTTGCAGGCGGGCCCCTTTCGACAGCCGGCCGTTTTCCCTCCAAAAAACTTAGTATATACACCTTTTCTTTCTTTTTTTCGGCAGGCAGGCAGGTGTGTGTGTGTCCCCGTCCCTCCCGAGAGAGCGCTGCCCCTTGCCTCTGCCCGCAGGTGCCGACGGTCCGCTTTCGCTTGCAGCTCACTCGGCACGGCTGCTGCTGGTGAGAGGGGCCTAAGCTAAGGAGGCCGGCCGGCTGGCGCCCCCCGCGGCTGCGGTCGTTGTCGGGCCGTTGACAGGAGATCAAAGAGCAGGGCCCCCGCCCGGGACTGGCGGGCAGGCAGGCGAGCAAGCAGGCAGGCAAGAGAGGGGGAGAGCGGAGTCCGGGCGGCCGGCAGCCGCGTGCGGACCGGGCTCCAGAGGCGTCGGCCTGCGCCGCTGCGCGCCAGCCGGACGCCCGCGCGCCCGCCCAAGGCCGGCGTCGGGCATCGCTTCTCGGCCTTTTGGCTAAGATCAAGTGTAGTATCTGTTCTTATCAGTTTAATATCTGATACGTCCCCCATCGGGGGACCACATATTAAACGGATTTTTGGAACAGGGAGCTGGATCAGGAGCTTGCTCCGTCCTCTCCACGCATCGGCCCGGTATTGCAGCGCCTCCGGGAACGGTGCACTACCTTCTCTCAGCGGTGAAAAGACAGACGTAGCTAGCAAGCAAGCGAGGTGGACCGGAGCTCCTTCCTCTCCGGTCTCGTCTCTCGTCCATCTGTGTGTCTCTGTGTCTCTCTCTCTCCCCCTCCCCGTTCCCGTGCTCCCTCCGTGCACTTTCCCGCGCCTCGACTCTCTCGGCAAGCAGGCCGGCCCCCTTTTCGGCTCCCGTGCGTTTTCCCTCCAAAAAACTTAGTTTTTTCCTCCTTTTTCCAGGGAGGCAGGCGTGGCTTGTGTGTGTGTGTGTGTGTGTGTGTGTGTGTGTGTGTGTGTGTGTGTGTGTGTCCCCGTCCTTGCAGGCGGGCCCCTTTCGACAGCCGGCCGTTTTCCCTCCAAAAAACTTAGTATATACACCTTTTCTTTCTTTTTTTCGGCAGGCAGGCAGGTGTGTGTGTGTCCCCGTCCCTCCCGAGAGAGCGCTGCCCCTTGCCTCTGCCCGCAGGTGCCGACGGTCCGCTTTCGCTTGCAGCTCACTCGGCACGGCTGCTGCTGGTGGGAGGGGCCTAAGCTAAGGAGGCCGGCCGGCTGGCGCCCCCCGCGGCTGCGGTCGTTGTCGGGCCGTTGACAGGAGATCAAAGAGCAGGGCCCCCGCCCGGGACTGGCGGGCAGGCAGGCGAGCAAGCAGGCAGGCAAGAGAGGGGGAGAGCGGAGTCCGGGCGGCCGGCAGCCGCGTGCGGACCGGGCTCCAGAGGCGTCGGCCTGCGCCGCTGCGCGCCAGCCGGACGCCCGCGCGCCCGCCCAAGGCCGGCGTCGGGCATCGCTTCTCGGCCTTTTGGCTAAGATCAAGTGTAGTATCTGTTCTTATCAGTTTAATATCTGATACGTCCCCCATCGGGGGACCACATATTAAACGGATTTTTGGAACAGGGAGCTGGATCAGGAGCTTGCTCCGTCCTCTCCACGCATCGGCCCGGTATTGCAGCGCCTCCGGGAACGGTGCACTACCTTCTCTCAGCGGTGAAAAGACAGACGTAGCTAGCAAGCAAGCGAGGTGGACCGGAGCTCCTTCCTCTCCGGTCTCGTCTCTCGTCCATCTGTGTGTCTCTGTGTCTCTCTCTCTCCCCCTCCCCGTTCCCGTGCTCCCTCCGTGCACTTTCCCGCGCCTCGACTCTCTCGGCAAGCAGGCCGGCCCCCTTTTCGGCTCCCGTGCGTTTTCCCTCCAAAAAACTTAGTTTTTTCCTCCTTTTTCCAGGGAGGCAGGCGTGGCTTGTGTGTGTGTGTGTGTGTGTGTGTGTGTGTGTGTGTGTGTGTGTGTGTGTGTCCCCGTCCTTGCAGGCGGGCCCCTTTCGACAGCCGGCCGTTTTCCCTCCAAAAAACTTAGTATATACACCTTTTCTTTCTTTTTTTCGGCAGGCAGGCAGGTGTGTGTGTGTCCCCGTCCCTCCCGAGAGAGCGCTGCCCCTTGCCTCTGCCCGCAGGTGCCGACGGTCCGCTTTCGCTTGCAGCTCACTCGGCACGGCTGCTGCTGGTGGGAGGGGCCTAAGCTAAGGAGGCCGGCCGGCTGGCGCCCCCCGCGGCTGCGGTCGTTGTCGGGCCGTTGACAGGAGATCAAAGAGCAGGGCCCCCGCCCGGGACTGGCGGGCAGGCAGGCGAGCAAGCAGGCAGGCAAGAGAGGGGGAGAGCGGAGTCCGGGCGGCCGGCAGCCGCGTGCGGACCGGGCTCCAGAGGCGTCGGCCTGCGCCGCTGCGCGCCAGCCGGACGCCCGCGCGCCCGCCCAAGGCCGGCGTCGGGCATCGCTTCTCGGCCTTTTGGCTAAGATCAAGTGTAGTATCTGTTCTTATCAGTTTAATATCTGATACGTCCCCCATCGGGGGACCACATATTAAACGGATTTTTGGAACAGGGAGCTGGATCAGGAGCTTGCTCCGTCCTCTCCACGCATCGGCCCGGTATTGCAGCGCCTCCGGGAACGGTGCACTACCTTCTCTCAGCGGTGAAAAGACAGACGTAGCTAGCAAGCAAGCGAGGTGGACCGGAGCTCCTTCCTCTCCGGTCTCGTCTCTCGTCCATCTGTGTGTCTCTGTGTCTCTCTCTCTCCCCCTCCCCGTTCCCGTGCTCCCTCCGTGCACTTTCCCGCGCCTCGACTCTCTCGGCAAGCAGGCCGGCCCCCTTTTCGGCTCCCGTGCGTTTTCCCTCCAAAAAACTTAGTTTTTTCCTCCTTTTTCCAGGGAGGCAGGCGTGGCTTGTGTGTGTGTGTGTGTGTGTGTGTGTGTGTGTGTGTGTGTGTGTGTGTGTGTCCCCGTCCTTGCAGGCGGGCCCCTTTCGACAGCCGGCCGTTTTCCCTCCAAAAAACTTAGTATATACACCTTTTCTTTCTTTTTTTCGGCAGGCAGGCAGGTGTGTGTGTGTCCCCGTCCCTCCCGAGAGAGCGCTGCCCCTTGCCTCTGCCCGCAGGTGCCGACGGTCCGCTTTCGCTTGCAGCTCACTCGGCACGGCTGCTGCTGGTGGGAGGGGCCTAAGCTAAGGAGGCCGGCCGGCTGGCGCCCCCCGCGGCTGCGGTCGTTGTCGGGCCGTTGACAGGAGATCAAAGAGCAGGGCCCCCGCCCGGGACTGGCGGGCAGGCAGGCGAGCAAGCAGGCAGGCAAGAGAGGGGGAGAGCGGAGTCCGGGCGGCCGGCAGCCGCGTGCGGACCGGGCTCCAGAGGCGTCGGCCTGCGCCGCTGCGCGCCAGCCGGACGCCCGCGCGCCCGCCCAAGGCCGGCGTCGGGCATCGCTTCTCGGCCTTTTGGCTAAGATCAAGTGTAGTATCTGTTCTTATCAGTTTAATATCTGATACGTCCCCCATCGGGGGACCACATATTAAACGGATTTTTGGAACAGGGAGCTGGATCAGGAGCTTGCTCCGTCCTCTCCACGCATCGGCCCGGTATTGCAGCGCCTCCGGGAACGGTGCACTACCTTCTCTCAGCGGTGAAAAGACAGACGTAGCTAGCAAGCAAGCGAGGTGGACCGGAGCTCCTTCCTCTCCGGTCTCGTCTCTCGTCCATCTGTGTGTCTCTGTGTCTCTCTCTCTCCCCCTCCCCGTTCCCGTGCTCCCTCCGTGCACTTTCCCGCGCCTCGACTCTCTCGGCAAGCAGGCCGGCCCCCTTTTCGGCTCCCGTGCGTTTTCCCTCCAAAAAACTTAGTTTTTTCCTCCTTTTTCCAGGGAGGCAGGCGTGGCTTGTGTGTGTGTGTGTGTGTGTGTGTGTGTGTGTGTGTGTGTGTGTGTGTGTGTCCCCGTCCTTGCAGGCGGGCCCCTTTCGACAGCCGGCCGTTTTCCCTCCAAAAAACTTAGTATATACATTTTCTTTCTTTTTTTCGGCAGGCAGGCAGGTGTGTGTGTGTCCCCGTCCCTCCCGAGAGAGCGCTGCCCCTTGCCTCTGCCCGCAGGTGCCGACGGTCCGCTTTCGCTTGCAGCTCACTCGGCACGGCTGCTGCTGGTGGGAGGGGCCTAAGCTAAGGAGGCCGGCCGGCTGGCGCCCCCCGCGGCTGCGGTCGTTGTCGGGCCGTTGACAGGAGATCAAAGAGCAGGGCCCCCGCCCGGGACTGGCGGGCAGGCAGGCGAGCAAGCAGGCAGGCAAGAGAGGGGGAGAGCGGAGTCCGGGCGGCCGGCAGCCGCGTGCGGACCGGGCTCCAGAGGCGTCGGCCTGCGCCGCTGCGCGCCAGCCGGACGCCCGCGCGCCCGCCCAAGGCCGGCGTCGGGCATCGCTTCTCGGCCTTTTGGCTAAGATCAAGTGTAGTATCTGTTCTTATCAGTTTAATATCTGATACGTCCC
Organism: Atractosteus spatula; assembly: GCF_055471065.1. NCBI lineage: Eukaryota > Metazoa > Chordata > Actinopteri > Semionotiformes > Lepisosteidae > Atractosteus > Atractosteus spatula. The sequence continues at coordinate 28,958 of NW_028296871.1, forward strand.
CCATCGGGGGACCACATATTAAACGGATTTTTGGAACAGGGAGCTGGATCAGGAGCTTGCTCCGTCCTCTCCACGCATCGGCCCGGTATTGCAGCGCCTCCGGGAACGGTGCACTACCTTCTCTCAGCGGTGAAAAGACAGACGTAGCTAGCAAGCAAGCGAGGTGGACCGGAGCTCCTTCCTCTCCGGTCTCGTCTCTCGTCCATCTGTGTGTCTCTGTGTCTCTCTCTCTCCCCCTCCCCGTTCCCGTGCTCCCTCCGTGCACTTTCCCGCGCCTCGACTCTCTCGGCAAGCAGGCCGGCCCCCTTTTCGGCTCCCGTGCGTTTTCCCTCCAAAAAACTTAGTTTTTTCCTCCTTTTTCCAGGGAGGCAGGCGTGGCTTGTGTGTGTGTGTGTGTGTGTGTGTGTGTGTGTGTGTGTGTGTGTGTGTGTCCCCGTCCTTGCAGGCGGGCCCCTTTCGACAGCCGGCCGTTTTCCCTCCAAAAAACTTAGTATATACACCTTTTCTTTCTTTTTTTCGGCAGGCAGGCAGGTGTGTGTGTGTCCCCGTCCCTCCCGAGAGAGCGCTGCCCCTTGCCTCTGCCCGCAGGTGCCGACGGTCCGCTTTCGCTTGCAGCTCACTCGGCACGGCTGCTGCTGGTGGGAGGGGCCTAAGCTAAGGAGGCCGGCCGGCTGGCGCCCCCCGCGGCTGCGGTCGTTGTCGGGCCGTTGACAGGAGATCAAAGAGCAGGGCCCCCGCCCGGGACTGGCGGGCAGGCAGGCGAGCAAGCAGGCAGGCAAGAGAGGGGGAGAGCGGAGTCCGGGCGGCCGGCAGCCGCGTGCGGACCGGGCTCCAGAGGCGTCGGCCTGCGCCGCTGCGCGCCAGCCGGACGCCCGCGCGCCCGCCCAAGGCCGGCGTCGGGCATCGCTTCTCGGCCTTTTGGCTAAGATCAAGTGTAGTATCTGTTCTTATCAGTTTAATATCTGATACGTCCCCCATCGGGGGACCACATATTAAACGGATTTTTGGAACAGGGAGCTGGATCAGGAGCTTGCTCCGTCCTCTCCACGCATCGGCCCGGTATTGCAGCGCCTCCGGGAACGGTGCACTACCTTCTCTCAGCGGTGAAAAGACAGACGTAGCTAGCAAGCAAGCGAGGTGGACCGGAGCTCCTTCCTCTCCGGTCTCGTCTCTCGTCCATCTGTGTGTCTCTGTGTCTCTCTCTCTCCCCCTCCCCGTTCCCGTGCTCCCTCCGTGCACTTTCCCGCGCCTCGACTCTCTCGGCAAGCAGGCCGGCCCCCTTTTCGGCTCCCGTGCGTTTTCCCTCCAAAAAACTTAGTTTTTTCCTCCTTTTTCCAGGGAGGCAGGCGTGGCTTGTGTGTGTGTGTGTGTGTGTGTGTGTGTGTGTGTGTGTGTGTGTGTGTGTGTCCCCGTCCTTGCAGGCGGGCCCCTTTCGACAGCCGGCCGTTTTCCCTCCAAAAAACTTAGTATATACACCTTTTCTTTCTTTTTTTCGGCAGGCAGGCAGGTGTGTGTGTGTCCCCGTCCCTCCCGAGAGAGCGCTGCCCCTTGCCTCTGCCCGCAGGTGCCGACGGTCCGCTTTCGCTTGCAGCTCACTCGGCACGGCTGCTGCTGGTGGGAGGGGCCTAAGCTAAGGAGGCCGGCCGGCTGGCGCCCCCCGCGGCTGCGGTCGTTGTCGGGCCGTTGACAGGAGATCAAAGAGCAGGGCCCCCGCCCGGGACTGGCGGGCAGGCAGGCGAGCAAGCAGGCAGGCAAGAGAGGGGGAGAGCGGAGTCCGGGCGGCCGGCAGCCGCGTGCGGACCGGGCTCCAGAGGCGTCGGCCTGCGCCGCTGCGCGCCAGCCGGACGCCCGCGCGCCCGCCCAAGGCCGGCGTCGGGCATCGCTTCTCGGCCTTTTGGCTAAGATCAAGTGTAGTATCTGTTCTTATCAGTTTAATATCTGATACGTCCCCCATCGGGGGACCACATATTAAACGGATTTTTGGAACAGGGAGCTGGATCAGGAGCTTGCTCCGTCCTCTCCACGCATCGGCCCGGTATTGCAGCGCCTCCGGGAACGGTGCACTACCTTCTCTCAGCGGTGAAAAGACAGACGTAGCTAGCAAGCAAGCGAGGTGGACCGGAGCTCCTTCCTCTCCGGTCTCGTCTCTCGTCCATCTGTGTGTCTCTGTGTCTCTCTCTCTCCCCCTCCCCGTTCCCGTGCTCCCTCCGTGCACTTTCCCGCGCCTCGACTCTCTCGGCAAGCAGGCCGGCCCCCTTTTCGGCTCCCGTGCGTTTTCCCTCCAAAAAACTTAGTTTTTTCCTCCTTTTTCCAGGGAGGCAGGCGTGGCTGTGTGTGTGTGTGTGTGTGTGTGTGTGTGTGTGTGTGTGTGTGTGTGTGTGTCCCCGTCCTTGCAGGCGGGCCCCTTTCGACAGCCGGCCGTTTTCCCTCCAAAAAACTTAGTATATACACCTTTTCTTTCTTTTTTTCGGCAGGCAGGCAGGTGTGTGTGTGTCCCCGTCCCTCCCGAGAGAGCGCTGCCCCTTGCCTCTGCCCGCAGGTGCCGACGGTCCGCTTTCGCTTGCAGCTCACTCGGCACGGCTGCTGCTGGTGAGAGGGGCCTAAGCTAAGGAGGCCGGCCGGCTGGCGCCCCCCGCGGCTGCGGTCGTTGTCGGGCCGTTGACAGGAGATCAAAGAGCAGGGCCCCCGCCCGGGACTGGCGGGCAGGCAGGCGAGCAAGCAGGCAGGCAAGAGAGGGGGAGAGCGGAGTCCGGGCGGCCGGCAGCCGCGTGCGGACCGGGCTCCAGAGGCGTCGGCCTGCGCCGCTGCGCGCCAGCCGGACGCCCGCGCGCCCGCCCAAGGCCGGCGTCGGGCATCGCTTCTCGGCCTTTTGGCTAAGATCAAGTGTAGTATCTGTTCTTATCAGTTTAATATCTGATACGTCCCCCATCGGGGGACCACATATTAAACGGATTTTTGGAACAGGGAGCTGGATCAGGAGCTTGCTCCGTCCTCTCCACGCATCGGCCCGGTATTGCAGCGCCTCCGGGAACGGTGCACTACCTTCTCTCAGCGGTGAAAAGACAGACGTAGCTAGCAAGCAAGCGAGGTGGACCGGAGCTCCTTCCTCTCCGGTCTCGTCTCTCGTCCATCTGTGTGTCTCTGTGTCTCTCTCTCTCCCCCTCCCCGTTCCCGTGCTCCCTCCGTGCACTTTCCCGCGCCTCGACTCTCTCGGCAAGCAGGCCGGCCCCCTTTTCGGCTCCCGTGCGTTTTCCCTCCAAAAAACTTAGTTTTTTCCTCCTTTTTCCAGGGAGGCAGGCGTGGCTTGTGTGTGTGTGTGTGTGTGTGTGTGTGTGTGTGTGTGTGTGTGTGTGTGTGTCCCCGTCCTTGCAGGCGGGCCCCTTTCGACAGCCGGCCGTTTTCCCTCCAAAAAACTTAGTATATACACCTTTTCTTTCTTTTTTTCGGCAGGCAGGCAGGTGTGTGTGTGTCCCCGTCCCTCCCGAGAGAGCGCTGCCCCTTGCCTCTGCCCGCAGGTGCCGACGGTCCGCTTTCGCTTGCAGCTCACTCGGCACGGCTGCTGCTGGTGGGAGGGGCCTAAGCTAAGGAGGCCGGCCGGCTGGCGCCCCCCGCGGCTGCGGTCGTTGTCGGGCCGTTGACAGGAGATCAAAGAGCAGGGCCCCCGCCCGGGACTGGCGGGCAGGCAGGCGAGCAAGCAGGCAGGCAAGAGAGGGGGAGAGCGGAGTCCGGGCGGCCGGCAGCCGCGTGCGGACCGGGCTCCAGAGGCGTCGGCCTGCGCCGCTGCGCGCCAGCCGGACGCCCGCGCGCCCGCCCAAGGCCGGCGTCGGGCATCGCTTCTCGGCCTTTTGGCTAAGATCAAGTGTAGTATCTGTTCTTATCAGTTTAATATCTGATACGTCCCCCATCGGGGGACCACATATTAAACGGATTTTTGGAACAGGGAGCTGGATCAGGAGCTTGCTCCGTCCTCTCCACGCATCGGCCCGGTATTGCAGCGCCTCCGGGAACGGTGCACTACCTTCTCTCAGCGGTGAAAAGACAGACGTAGCTAGCAAGCAAGCGAGGTGGACCGGAGCTCCTTCCTCTCCGGTCTCGTCTCTCGTCCATCTGTGTGTCTCTGTGTCTCTCTCTCTCCCCCTCCCCGTTCCCGTGCTCCCTCCGTGCACTTTCCCGCGCCTCGACTCTCTCGGCAAGCAGGCCGGCCCCCTTTTCGGCTCCCGTGCGTTTTCCCTCCAAAAAACTTAGTTTTTTCCTCCTTTTTCCAGGGAGGCAGGCGTGGCTGTGTGTGTGTGTGTGTGTGTGTGTGTGTGTGTGTGTGTGTGTGTGTGTGTGTCCCCGTCCTTGCAGGCGGGCCCCTTTCGACAGCCGGCCGTTTTCCCTCCAAAAAACTTAGTATATACACCTTTTCTTTCTTTTTTTCGGCAGGCAGGCAGGTGTGTGTGTGTCCCCGTCCCTCCCGAGAGAGCGCTGCCCCTTGCCTCTGCCCGCAGGTGCCGACGGTCCGCTTTCGCTTGCAGCTCACTCGGCACGGCTGCTGCTGGTGGGAGGGGCCTAAGCTAAGGAGGCCGGCCGGCTGGCGCCCCCCGCGGCTGCGGTCGTTGTCGGGCCGTTGACAGGAGATCAAAGAGCAGGGCCCCCGCCCGGGACTGGCGGGCAGGCAGGCGAGCAAGCAGGCAGGCAAGAGAGGGGGAGAGCGGAGTCCGGGCGGCCGGCAGCCGCGTGCGGACCGGGCTCCAGAGGCGTCGGCCTGCGCCGCTGCGCGCCAGCCGGACGCCCGCGCGCCCGCCCAAGGCCGGCGTCGGGCATCGCTTCTCGGCCTTTTGGCTAAGATCAAGTGTAGTATCTGTTCTTATCAGTTTAATATCTGATACGTCCCCCATCGGGGGACCACATATTAAACGGATTTTTGGAACAGGGAGCTGGATCAGGAGCTTGCTCCGTCCTCTCCACGCATCGGCCCGGTATTGCAGCGCCTCCGGGAACGGTGCACTACCTTCTCTCAGCGGTGAAAAGACAGACGTAGCTAGCAAGCAAGCGAGGTGGACCGGAGCTCCTTCCTCTCCGGTCTCGTCTCTCGTCCATCTGTGTGTCTCTGTGTCTCTCTCTCTCCCCCTCCCCGTTCCCGTGCTCCCTCCGTGCACTTTCCCGCGCCTCGACTCTCTCGGCAAGCAGGCCGGCCCCCTTTTCGGCTCCCGTGCGTTTTCCCTCCAAAAAACTTAGTTTTTTCCTCCTTTTTCCAGGGAGGCAGGCGTGGCTTGTGTGTGTGTGTGTGTGTGTGTGTGTGTGTGTGTGTGTGTGTGTGTGTGTGCCCCGTCCTTGCAGGCGGGCCCCTTTCGACAGCCGGCCGTTTTCTCCAAAAAACTTAGTATATACACCTTTTCTTTCTTTTTTTCGGCAGGCAGGCAGGTGTGTGTGTGTCCCCGTCCCTCCCGAGAGAGCGCTGCCCCTTGCCTCTGCCCGCAGGTGCCGACGGTCCGCTTTCGCTTGCAGCTCACTCGGCACGGCTGCTGCTGGTGGGAGGGGCCTAAGCTAAGGAGGCCGGCCGGCTGGCGCCCCCCGCGGCTGCGGTCGTTGTCGGGCCGTTGACAGGAGATCAAAGAGCAGGGCCCCCGCCCGGGACTGGCGGGCAGGCAGGCGAGCAAGCAGGCAGGCAAGAGAGGGGGAGAGCGGAGTCCGGGCGGCCGGCAGCCGCGTGCGGACCGGGCTCCAGAGGCGTCGGCCTGCGCCGCTGCGCGCCAGCCGGACGCCCGCGCGCCCGCCCAAGGCCGGCGTCGGGCATCGCTTCTCGGCCTTTTGGCCAAGATCCAAAGGTGCGTGGCTTGACCGCGGCTGGAGGGCTTGCTAAAGGACGAGAAGGGCGAAGGACGGAGAGAGCGGCGGACCCTACCTGAGGGGACATCACTACAGGGAAGGCAACAGGATCGCATCCTTTTTTGCTGGGGAGTAGGCTGCTTGCAGCCGAAAGGCTGCGCTCCGGGATGGCCACGGACCCCGGAGAATCCAGGAGGGCTGGGACGGATCCCAGCGTGAGATGGACCATCAGACTGAATTGGAAGGCGGAGACGGAGATGCCTGGGCGAGAGGAGGTAGAAGACAAAATTTTGTTTGACATTTTGGGAGTTAGCGTGGCGGAACTTAAATGTGTGCAGGGGAACCGGGCACAGAAATTTTTGGATGTCACCTTTGTGAACGCGGATGTCTATGGACGGGTAGTGAAGAGATGCACAGAGGTCATCGAGAGTGGAGGGATGCGCGAGTACGAGTGCGGCGGACTGCAGGGAGACAACAGGCGGTGGGTGGTAGTGCACATGTTCGAGCCCTTCATCACAGATACCGATGTCACGGCCTTCCTTCGGCGGTATGTGGAAGTGAGAAGCGGGCCCCATATCATCCAGGATACCCGGAAAGTCTGGACCGGCAAACGAAGATACGAGGTCGAACTAAGGAGGGACAGCAGAACCAACGACGGGTTTGCCCACCCACCGGCCACCTTTGCCATCGGATCAGGTAGGGGGTATTTGTACTATTGGAACCAGCCGGATTTTTGCCGCAAGTGTCGCAGATCCGGACACCGAGAGGGGGCGTGTCAGGCAACGGAGTGCGGACGGTGCAATGAGCGGGGCCACTCGACACGGCAGTGTCCAGTGAAAGAGTGCTCCCTGTGCGGCAACACGGGGCACTTGTTCCGCCAGTGCATAAAAAGAAGCGCCGAGTATAACAGGGTGATGTTCGAGGGGGCAAGGTTGGCAGTGGAGGACGGCGAAGAGGAAGATCAGCCAGAGGGTAGTGCAGCCCCTGGCGGGGGAGGGAAGGAAGGAAGCAGACGGCAGGAACAGGTGGAGGACGATCAACGGGTGGAGAGAGAGGACGAACAGCCGGGAACTTCTCGGGAGGCCGAGGACAGCGAAGAGAGCTGGGCGCTGGTGGTGAAGAAAGGACACCGCAGGAAGGGGAAGGGAGCACCTGCAGCAGCAGCACCAGCGCCAGCAGAAGAGGAGAAGGCGGCGCCCCTACAGGGCAAACGGAAGAAGAAGATGAAGAAGCGGATGGGAGAAGAACAACAGTCCCAGGAGACCCAGGAGAAAAAGAAAAGGACAGTCAAGGGGGAAGAGCAGGACAGGAACCAGGGAGAGTTAGTGGACCCTGAGGGGATGGAAGAGGGGTCGGAGTACCTGTCAGCCTCGAGCGACTCGGAGCTCGAGAGCGCCGAAGACTCTCTTCCGCCTGGACAAGGATCAGGACCAGCACTAATGAGCTCCTTCTCGGTGTCGCGGAACACGACGGAGGACGGCAGCCCGGTGGTTACCTGCCAGGTGAGCATGGCCACCCCCGAGCAAGAACCCCAGTATAGCCCCGCCGAAGTCGGTTACATGTCCACCGACGACACTTCGGTAAGTACAGCAGGGGCAGCAAGCTCTCCCGAGCTCAGCCTCGAGGAGGCGATGGAGAGTGACACCCCCCCACGGGAACCGCCATGACCTTCGTGGCGGCAACGGTCAACGTGAGGGGTTTGAGAAGGCAGGACAAGAGAGTGGCAGTTTTCCGTTACCTGTCTCAGAGGCACCTGGACGTGGTCTTCCTGCAGGAAGTCCACCTTAAGGACCTCAACGACGTGAGGACCTTTCAGAGGGAGTGGAGGAAGGGTCCTTCGTGGTGGAGCGTCGGAGGGGTGAACTCCACCGGCGTCGGCATCTTGTGCGGCTCGCCAGGTTTCGTCGTCCAGTCGGTCAGCTCGGTCATCCCCGGACGTCTGCTGGTGGTGGACGGGATCTGGAGGAAAACAAGGGTCAGGTTAGTCAGCGTGTACGCCCCAGCAGACAGACGACAGCAGGGTACTTTCCTGAAAGACCTGGAGCCCCTGCTGTATACCAACAGGGAGCTGATCGTGGGCGGCGATTTCAACATCGACCTGGGAGACGCGCACGGCCAGGGAGTTCATCTCTTGAGGTCCTTGATCGTAGACTTCGGCCTTAGAGACGGGTTTCGGAATGTCGCACACCACACGTGGGATAACGGGAGAGGGATCTTCCGGCGATTGGACTACATCCTCTCTACTGTGAAGTGGAAAGTCCTGAGCAGGCAAGTGACCCCCACCTGGTTCTCGGATCATCGGCTGCTGTCGGTCTCTTTTGGTGTTGAGGACCCCGGCTTCCAGACTGGGTACTGGAAGCTGAACAGACAAGTTCTGCAGGAGGCGAGATACCGGAAGAAGATCGAGTCAGTGCTGAGGGACTTTGAGGAGAGGAGGGAGCTCTTTAGCTCCTCGGTGCACTGGTGGGAATCGTGTAAGGAGACTCTCGCGACGGTCACCAAGCGTTATTGCTGGATCCGGCGGAGTCTGGAGGAACGCCAGTGTGCCCATCTTCAAGAAGAACTCGAGGCGCTGTACGAGCAGCTGAACCAGGGGGGCGCTTTTGACGGCGAAAGGATCGCGGAGGTCAGAGGCCGGCTCAGAGACCAGTGGCTGCAGAGAGCGAAGGACTTCCTTTTCAGACTGCGGGGAGTGTGGAGAGAAGGGGAAGAACGATGCTCGCCCCAGTTCTTCGGCGCTGTGAGGAGACGGCAGGAGCGCTGTCTCTTCGAGAGCATCCAGCGCGAAGACGGGACTGCAGCCACGGACATACCCGGGATGGTGGAGTGTGCCACAGGGTTCTATACGTCTCTGTTTCAGGAGAAGGAGACCGACCCCAGCATCAGGGAGAAGCTCCTGGAAGGTGTGGAGAGGGTGGTGGATGACACCTCCACCCTGGCCGGACCAGTGTCAGGGGCAGAACTGAGGAAAGCGATGCTCGGTTTGAAGAAGGGCACGGTCCCTGGCATTGACGGCCTACCAACAGAGTTCTACTCCACCTTCTGGAGTCATCTGGAGCCCTTCTTGGTGCAGGTCTTCAACGAGGCCCTGAACAGTGAAGACCTGGGCCTCTCCATGAGGACCGGGGTCATCTCGCTGATCTACAAAGGCGGAGACAAGGCGGACCTGGGAAACTGGAGGCCGATCCAGCTCCTGTGCACGGACTATAAGATCTTGGCCAGGGTGCTGGGCGGCCGCCTGAGAACGGTGATGCCGGAGCTGGTCGGGGCGGACCAGACATGTGGCGTGGCAGGCCGGAAGATCAGCTGGACCTTGCAGCTGATCCGGGACACCATCGCCTGGGTTGAAGATAGAGGCCTGCCGCTCATGCTGGTGAGCCTGGACCAGGCAAAGGCGTTCGACCGGGTCCACCATGGAATCCTGTGGGCGCTTCTGCGGAGGAAGGGTCTGCCTGACAGGTTTGTCAGGTGGATCAAGGCGCTATACACCGGCGCGAAATCCCGGGTATGTGTGAACGGAGCAGTAGGGAGGAGTATCCCAGTAAGATGTGGTGTGCGACAGGGCTGTCCTCTGTCGCCCCTGCTGTACGTGATCTATCTCGAACTCCTGCTGGACCAACTGAGGAGGGATCCTGCGGTGGCTGGAATACGAGTACCAGGTGGAGGCGGGCAGGAGGCGAAGATCGCCGCCTATGCGGATGACATCACGCTCTTCCTGAGCTCTGAAAGAAGCTTGGGGAGAGTGTTGGACACCATAGAGGCATACTCCAGAGGCACCGGCGCCCGTTTGAACCACGCCAAGAGCCTAGTGAAGCTGTTCGGGACCTGGGCATATGAGCCGGAGATCGTTGGGGGACTGACAACAACAACGGGCCCGGTTAAAGTCCTGGGGGTCCTTTTTCACACCACGGACTCCTCAGGCTTGAACTGGGCGGCCAGGTTCCGGAAGGTCAACCAGAAGCTGGGCCTTTGGCGGCAGCGTTCATTAACATGGATCGGAAAGGCGCTGGTGCTGAAGGTAGAAATTCTGCCCCTCCTGCTCCACCTGGCGGTCGTTTACCCCCTACCTGCAAGGAAGAGGAAAGAGCTCACGCGAGCCATCTTCGTCTTCGTGTGGGGGAACTCGTACGAGCGCATTAGAAGGAAGGATATGTGCAGGCCCGTCGAAGACGGTGGCAGGGGGATTCTGGACTTTCCAACTAAACTGGACTGCGCCTTTGTTGCAAACCTGTGTACCATCTTGTACAGCAACCCGCCTCACCTGTGCAGCTGTTTCGTGAGCCTCTGGCTCTCGGCACACATGCGACACCTGGCCGCCTGGACGAACACGACCCCGAAGGCCGAGCGACTCCCACTGCACTACCGCCACGCAGTGCAGTGGCTGCGGGCACACCCAGAGGTTCGGGACGGAACAGCAACGCTGAGCCATAGAGGAATGTACAGGACCATCGTGGCAGAAGACAGGCCAGCGATCCTGGGTGTGCCCCGGAACATCTGGCAGCAGGCCCAACCTAAGGGCCTGGATAATAAACTGAAAGACATGAACTGGCTCGGTGTATGGGGTCGACTGGCGGTCAGGGCAGTTATGCATTCGCATGGCCTGTCCAGACAGAGCCAGTGCCCGAGACAAGGCTGCACGGAGGAAGAAACAGTGAACCATGTCTTCTGGGAGTGCGGGTTTGCGCAGCAGGTGTGGAGGTCCAGCCGGCGCCTCTTCGTGCAGGTGGGTCTGGAGTTCCCCTTGTCACTCAGCCTGGTGATGAAAGGTGTGCCCGGTTCTCGAAGATGGAACACACGCTTTCTTCTGTGGCTGCTAGTCAGCTTAATCAAGCTCAGCATTTGGGACGCACGGACGGAGCTGATTAGGCATAACATTGAAGGAACAGTCCCAGGCATCCTCCAGAAGGTGAAAAGGGATGTGGTGCGGAGAATCCGATGGGACGTCAAGCGCTGGGGATTCGCAGCGGCTAAGGAGCGCTGGAAGGACTTGATCACGTGGTGTTAAGGTGGTGGGTAGTTTAAAGATTTAAGCACTTTTGTACTGTTTTCTAATAAAAACATAAAAAAAAAAATCTGTTCTTATCAGTTTAATATCTGATACGTCCCCCATCGGGGGACCACATATTAAACGGATTTTTGGAACAGGGAGCTGGATCAGGAGCTTGCTCCGTCCTCTCCACGCATCGGCCCGGTATTGCAGCGCCTCCGGGAACGGTGCACTACCTTCTCTCAGCGGTGAAAAGACAGACGTAGCTAGCAAGCAAGCGAGGTGGACCGGAGCTCCTTCCTCTCCGGTCTCGTCTCTCGTCCATCTGTGCGTCTCTGTGTCTCTCTCTCTCCCCCTCCCCGTTCCCGTGCTCCCTCCGTGCACTTTCCCGCGCCTCGACTCTCTCGGCAAGCAGGCCGGCCCCCTTTTCGGCTCCCGTGCGTTTTCCCTCCAAAAAACTTAGTTTTTTCCTCCTTTTTCCAGGGAGGCAGGCGTGGCTTGTGTGTGTGTGTGTGTGTGTGTGTGTGTGTGTGTGTGTGTGTGTGTGTCCCCGTCCTTGCAGGCGGGCCCCTTTCGACAGCCGGCCGTTTTCCCTCCAAAAAACTTAGTATATACACCTTTTCTTTCTTTTTTTCGGCAGGCAGGCAGGTGTGTGTGTGTCCCCGTCCCTCCCGAGAGAGCGCTGCCCCTTGCCTCTGCCCGCAGGTGCCGACGGTCCGCTTTCGCTTGCAGCTCACTCGGCACGGCTGCTGCTGGTGGGAGGGGCCTAAGCTAAGGAGGCCGGCCGGCTGGCGCCCCCCGCGGCTGCGGTCGTTGTCGGGCCGTTGACAGGAGATCAAAGAGCAGGGCCCCCGCCCGGGACTGGCGGGCAGGCAGGCGAGCAAGCAGGCAGGCAAGAGAGGGGGAGAGCGGAGTCCGGGCGGCCGGCAGCCGCGTGCGGACCGGGCTCCAGAGGCGTCGGCCTGCGCCGCTGCGCGCCAGCCGGACGCCCGCGCGCCCGCCCAAGGCCGGCGTCGGGCATCGCTTCTCGGCCTTTTGGCTAAGATCAAGTGTAGTATCTGTTCTTATCAGTTTAATATCTGATACGTCCCCCATCGGGGGACCACATATTAAACGGATTTTTGGAACAGGGAGCTGGATCAGGAGCTTGCTCCGTCCTCTCCACGCATCGGCCCGGTATTGCAGCGCCTCCGGGAACGGTGCACTACCTTCTCTCAGCGGTGAAAAGACAGACGTAGCTAGCAAGCAAGCGAGGTGGACCGGAGCTCCTTCCTCTCCGGTCTCGTCTCTCGTCCATCTGTGCGTCTCTGTGTCTCTCTCTCTCCCCCTCCCCGTTCCCGTGCTCCCTCCGTGCACTTTCCCGCGCCTCGACTCTCTCGGCAAGCAGGCCGGCCCCCTTTTCGGCTCCCGTGCGTTTTCCCTCCAAAAAACTTAGTTTTTTCCTCCTTTTTCCAGGGAGGCAGGCGTGGCTTGTGTGTGTGTGTGTGTGTGTGTGTGTGTGTGTGTGTGTGTGTGTGTGTGTGTGTCCCCGTCCTTGCAGGCGGGCCCCTTTCGACAGCCGGCCGTTTTCCCTCCAAAAAACTTAGTATATACACCTTTTCTTTCTTTTTTTCGGCAGGCAGGCAGGTGTGTGTGTGTCCCCGTCCCTCCCGAGAGAGCGCTGCCCCTTGCCTCTGCCCGCAGGTGCCGACGGTCCGCTTTCGCTTGCAGCTCACTCGGCACGGCTGCTGCTGGTGGGAGGGGCCTAAGCTAAGGAGGCCGGCCGGCTGGCGCCCCCCGCGGCTGCGGTCGTTGTCGGGCCGTTGACAGGAGATCAAAGAGCAGGGCCCCCGCCCGGGACTGGCGGGCAGGCAGGCGAGCAAGCAGGCAGGCAAGAGAGGGGGAGAGCGGAGTCCGGGCGGCCGGCAGCCGCGTGCGGACCGGGCTCCAGAGGCGTCGGCCTGCGCCGCTGCGCGCCAGCCGGACGCCCGCGCGCCCGCCCAAGGCCGGCGTCGGGCATCGCTTCTCGGCCTTTTGGCTAAGATCAAGTGTAGTATCTGTTCTTATCAGTTTAATATCTGATACGTCCCCCATCGGGGGACCACATATTAAACGGATTTTTGGAACAGGGAGCTGGATCAGGAGCTTGCTCCGTCCTCTCCACGCATCGGCCCGGTATTGCAGCGCCTCCGGGAACGGTGCACTACCTTCTCTCAGCGGTGAAAAGACAGACGTAGCTAGCAAGCAAGCGAGGTGGACCGGAGCTCCTTCCTCTCCGGTCTCGTCTCTCGTCCATCTGTGCGTCTCTGTGTCTCTCTCTCTCCCCCTCCCCGTTCCCGTGCTCCCTCCGTGCACTTTCCCGCGCCTCGACTCTCTCGGCAAGCAGGCCGGCCCCCTTTTCGGCTCCCGTGCGTTTTCCCTCCAAAAAACTTAGTTTTTTCCTCCTTTTTCCAGGGAGGCAGGCGTGGCTTGTGTGTGTGTGTGTGTGTGTGTGTGTGTGTGTGTGTGTGTGTGTGTGTGTGTGTGTGTGTCCCCGTCCTTGCAGGCGGGCCCCTTTCGACAGCCGGCCGTTTTCCCTCCAAAAAACTTAGTATATACACCTTTTCTTTCTTTTTTTCGGCAGGCAGGCAGGTGTGTGTGTGTCCCCGTCCCTCCCGAGAGAGCGCTGCCCCTTGCCTCTGCCCGCAGGTGCCGACGGTCCGCTTTCGCTTGCAGCTCACTCGGCACGGCTGCTGCTGGTGGGAGGGGCCTAAGCTAAGGAGGCCGGCCGGCTGGCGCCCCCCGCGGCTGCGGTCGTTGTCGGGCCGTTGACAGGAGATCAAAGAGCAGGGCCCCCGCCCGGGACTGGCGGGCAGGCAGGCGAGCAAGCAGGCAGGCAAGAGAGGGGGAGAGCGGAGTCCGGGCGGCCGGCAGCCGCGTGCGGACCGGGCTCCAGAGGCGTCGGCCTGCGCCGCTGCGCGCCAGCCGGACGCCCGCGCGCCCGCCCAAGGCCGGCGTCGGGCATCGCTTCTCGGCCTTTTGGCTGCGATACCAGTACGTGGCAGGCCCGCGGCTGGGGGAACAGTCAAGAGGAAGGAAGGTGAAGGCTTTTTTCTGAGCCTGCCTATAGGCTAGGCAGGAGCTTTTTTTTTCTTGTGGCGGAGACGGATCCGGCCATACCTGGAGAGATGGAGAGAAGACCGAGCGGCAGGGAGGCGAAGTTGCGGAACACCATTCGTTTTGTTTTGAAGGAGGATTGCGGAAACCAGGATTTCATCTACCGGGACGTTTTTGAAGATTTGGTCCTTGAAACGGCTTTGGGAGTGCGATGGGAGGACACCTTCTGCCTGCAGAGTTTTCCCGGGAAAAAGGTATACGACCTTTCATTAATCTCTGATGTACGATGTAAGGAAGTATGGGCAACTATAAATGCGCAACGGAATGAGGAGCCGCTAAAGGACTTTTATATAGAGCCTTTGTTTGCAAGGGAAGTGCGGTGGCTGACTGTTCATATGTTTAACCCTTATGTTGTGGAAGGAGACATTTTGATGTTTCTCAAGCGCTTTGTGGATGTGCAAGGTGAAGGGGTTAAGCAAATAGACCGGAAAAAATACTGGACTGGGAACTGGAGATACCGAGTGAGGTTCAGGTTCAGCGAGCAAGCAGCAGACGGTTTGGCGCATCCACCGGCGACATTTGCAATTGGCTCAGATCGGGGATACCTGTTTTACCCGGGACAGCCCCTCGCTTGCAGGCGGTGTGGGCAGGAAGGGCATATGGCCCTCAACTGTGAGACTCAAATATGTAGGCGGTGTGATGGGATTGGGCACACCTCGTCTCTGTGTACGGAGGAAATCAAGTGTAACCTCTGTGGAAAGCGAGGTCATGTTTTTAGGGAATGCCCCAGGAAGGCTGGCAGCTACTCGGCTGCCATTAGTAAGTCCTTGAGGGCTGAGAAAACCGACTCTGCTGACCATGAAGGTGAAGGAGGTAGAGCAGAAGATGGAGGCAGGGTGGCGGTTTCGGTTGTGAACACGCCATCAGAGCAGGAGGCAGCTGAAGAAGGGGTTGCTGGAGGTAATGCTGTGCAGGTGCAGAATGAAGAAATGGAGACAGGTCAACCAAGTGGTGAGAGCAGTGCCGGAACGCCTGGGCTGGCTTTTTTAAAACGAGCGGCCGAGGAGGTGGCGCAAGCGGAACCACTGGCTAGAAGGCAGAGTTGGGGAGAAGAGATGGATGAGAGGGAGGAGGAGGAAGGGGGCGCAGCCACGGCAAGGAGAACTGCGAAGAGGAAATCTGTGGGGTCAGAAGAGCTTTCCGCAAAGAAAGCGGGCAGAGAACGGGTGGGCTCATCACACAGTGACAGGCCTGAGTCTGGGACCCAAGGAGACAACTTACCTTCAGCCGAGGGGGAAGAAGAAGGGGAGATTCGAGAAGAAGAGGCAGTGGAGCTTCGCGGTAGCGCTTCCTCAGATTTCGACGAGACACCATGTGTTCCTGAAACGGCAGGCACTCACGAAAGTGGAGTTTCAATACTCACCCAAGCTCTGAAATCCGGCGCAGATCCACGGCAAGAGGAAGAGAAAGGCCTCTGGCTGGATTCGGAGTTGCCTCGGGACTTTGTGGAAGCCTGCAAATGGGATGAGAAGAAAAATAAGGTCCAGTGGCCTGTTGGGTTTGAGGAGCAAGAGATTCAAAAAAAAGAAATCAAGTATGAGTGTGTACTTGTAGGGAGGGACATTCAGCGGTTCCAGGTGTTTGGGAAAACGCATGCTGAAATAGTTGTCAAGAAAATCCTCTTTTCAGACATAGAGAAACGGTGGAGAAGCAATGGGGGTATGGCTAAGGAGGCATTTGCAGCTGGGGTAATTAGAACAGAGGGTAAAATAACGAAGGAGTTGGACGCGTCTGCTAATTTTCTCAGGCAGTGTGAATGGATGAATGGAAATGTGCGGTTCCCGGTACGAGCTGGTGGGCTAAAAAACATTCCGAAAGCTTTTCCGGGTGTTAAGTTAGACAGTGAAGGAAGATCAAGGAAAGTCTCTAGGTTATGCGTGTACGGGTCTAAGGAGAGTGAGGTGAGAGATGCATATATTGCAGCAATGAATATCATTAGAGGATGGGAAGAGAGAAAAGCTATTCTTAAATGAAGATCGCTACACTTAACACAAGAGGGCTTAGAGATAGAGTCAAGAGAACTGCTGTCTTTCAGTCCCTAAAAGACCTGAAGTTTGAGGTGTGCTTTTTACAGGAGGCGCACTTGAAGAATGAGAAGGATGTTGTGTTTTTTTCGCGTGAATGGGATAAGGGAGGATCCAAATGGAGTGTGGGTGGGGTTCACTCGTCGGGGGTGGGCATTTTGTTTGGTAACTGTGGAATGATTGTGGAGAATTGTAGTGTGATAGTGCCGGGAAGAGCCCTGAGTGTGGATGTATGTTATGGGAACAATAACTTTAGGTTTGTATGTGTGTATGCGCCCGCAATAAGTTCACTGAGAGCGGATTTTTATAAAGAGCTCTACCCGATATGTGCTACTAATAGGATGCTTGTCATCGGTGGTGATTTTAACGTTGATCTCAGTAGACAGGATGACGTGGGAGCTAAGCAGCTACGTGTGCTCCTAACCCGTTTCAACCTAGTGGATTGTGTTTTACGAGTCACAGCAGGTGCCGTGGCGCCCACCTGGAGGAACACAGCAGGAGTTGCGAGGCGCCTCGATTACATTTTTGCTTCAAGAGAGGTGAGAGTGGAGACAACGGCGGCGCGTCCGATGTGGTACTCTGACCACACGTTAGTGGAGGTTGAGCTGTGCCTATCGCAGAGGATGTATGGTCGAGGTATTTGGAGAATGAATGTTGAGATTTTGAAGGAGGAAAAGTATGTGGAAAGCATGAGGTTAAAATTGGATGAGTGGTGGTGTGCGAAGAAGGGGCACATCTCTGCCCTGGATTGGTGGGAGATAATGAAAAAGAAAATTAGAAAGGAGACTAAAGAATATAGCCTTAACCGAAGGAGAAGGGAGGCCAAGGAAGGGAGATTGCTGCAAGAAGAACTGAACAATCTCTACATGCAACTTAATGAGGGGACAGTAGTGAATCTTGACGAGGTGGCGGCTTCCAGAGCTAGACTGCAGGCTTATCACAAACAGAGGGCTAAGAGTTTTTTGTTCAAAGCACGAATAGACCTGTTGTTACAACAGCAGATGTGTGCTTCTTTTTTATTCAGGCAAGTGAGACGGCGGCAAAAGAAAAGACGAATGGATGGGGTTCGGGTAGATCAGGACAAGATTGTAGAGCACCCTGATGAGATGTTAGAAGCGGTCTATTCCTTTTACAAGAATCTCTTCTCAGCAGAAGCCTTAGAAGGAGTCTTAGAATCCGCTGCCCTTGGATGCATCTCCTCACGAGTGCCAGAGAGTGGCAGGCGTCTTTTAGAGAAGCCTATCACCATAGATGAACTTAGGGGAGCCCTGGCAGGGATGAAGAATGGGAAGGCGCCTGGTGTAGATGGTCTCCCTGCAGAATTCTATAAAACTTTTTGGGATTTGATAGGGCCCATAATGTTAGAAGTAACGCACGAGGTTTTCAACAGGAAAATGTTAGGAGACTCGATGCGAGAAGGGGTGCTGACTTTGTTGTTCAAAAAAGGGCAGGCAACTGATCTAGGCAATTGGAGGCCGCTCACGATGTTATGTACAGATTACAAGTTGATTGCTAAAGTTTTGGTTAACCGCATGAAAGAAGTGATGGGGACAGTGGTAGGGAAAGACCAGACCTGTGGCGTGCGGGGAAGGAGGATTGACTGGTCTCTCCAATTAATCAGAGACGCAATAGCGTGGTCCGAGCAACGGAATATTCCGCTAATATTAGCAAACTTAGATTTAGAGAAAGCTTTTGACAAAGTGTCGCACAATTTTTTGTGGGGCGTGCTGGAAAAGATGGGTTTTGGGACAATTTTTATAGGATGGTTGAAGACTTTATATACACAGGTGGGTAGCAGAGTGGTGGTTAATGGTTTTGTTGGCAAACTGGTGAGGCAACTTTCTGGGGTACGGCAAGGTTGCCCGCTGTCCCCTTTGTTGTTTGTCCTTTACATGGAACCATTTGCAAGGATGATAAACGGGGACCCAGGCATAGAGGGTTTACTGCTGCCTGGGAGTGGTGGAGAGCAGGTTAAGATGACTCTGTATGCAGATGATGTTACCTTGGTGTTGACCGCTGATCACAGCTTGCAAAGGTCTTTGGCCATCTTTGAGGACTTCGCCAGGGTATCAGGGGCCAGGCTAAACAGAAATAAAAGTAAAGTTCAGTTTTTTGGATCATGGAGAGACAGAGAAGGGGGCATATATGGCCTGGATTTCTGTAGAGGCCCTTTAAGGATTTTGGGTATCTCATTCCAAAAGCAGGGAACGGTGCACCATAACTGGCTTCAAGCTTTGGAGGCAATAAGGGTGCGATTGCTACGATGGGGTGACAAACACTTAACCTTTGTGGAAAAAGCAACTGTTTTAAAAGTGGACATTCTACCAGCCTTGATTTACTTGGCGAATGTATACCCGATGCCTGCGAGATATAATAGGTATCTCACTAGGGAACTTTTTGGTTTTCTTTGGAACAGAAGATACGAGTATATCAAGCGCCAGGATATGTACAGGTCAATTGATATGGGAGGTAGAGGAGTACCAAATATACCAATTAAGTTAAATTGTATATATGTGTCGGGGTTATGTGTTGCTTTA
Source organism: Atractosteus spatula (assembly GCF_055471065.1). Taxonomy (NCBI): domain Eukaryota; kingdom Metazoa; phylum Chordata; class Actinopteri; order Semionotiformes; family Lepisosteidae; genus Atractosteus; species Atractosteus spatula. The sequence goes on from NW_028296871.1 coordinate 47,452, forward strand.
AGCCACTCTGTAGTGCATAGTTACCAGTTTTTTGTAAAGTTTTGGCTTGCCAACAGCTTGCGACATCTCACCTGTTGGAGGAACGACGTCCCGCACGGGGAGGACTTACCGTGGCATTACAGGCATGCGGTGTCCTGGGTCCGGAAGCATCGAGTGGCAGAGGATGTGCTGACTCTGCGCAACCACAGGGCACTGTACAGCGCTGTAATGGGACAAGAAGAGGACAGAATTGTGGGGAATGTGGCCGCCGAGACCTGGAGGAGGGTTCAACCCAAAGGTTTGCGGCCTGACATGATGGATCTGAACTGGCAGCTGGTCTGGAAGAGGCTTCCCGTGCGAGACGTCTTGCACAGGCATAAGCTGTCCAGACAAGCGGAGTGTCCTCGGGCAGACTGCCGGGCTAGAGAGACAATTGAACATGCTTTTTGGTTCTGTGTTTTTGCTCAGCGAGTGTGGGATAAATGTGCACCTTTATTGGAATCCGTAGAAGCTGGGTTTAAGGTAAATTTGGCCACTATAATGTTTGGGGTTAGAGGACGTGGGAGAACGAAAGGGGCGACATTCATATTGTGGTTTGTTGTGAGTTGTATTAAATTGTATTTGTGGGCGGCTAGGAACACTCTGGTCAAAAAAGGTGTGGTATGGAGTGTGAGTGGGGTTTACAACAAAATTGTGGGGGACATTAAGTGTATAGTGGCTGTAGATAAAGAAAAGTTACGGTATCACGCTGTAAAAGAAAAGTGGAAGTCTTTAGCGGACATTTAGAAGGATTGGTTGATTGATACCCAATAGCTATTTGTTTTTGTTAAGTATTTTTTGTCCGTTCTGTTCTTTTTGGATATGTTCAACGGAATGAATGGTAACTGGGAATCCGTAATGGACATTTGGGACTGGGCATAGTTTTTTTTTGAATCTGTAGTTTCCTTGTAAATTTGTAAATAGACTGTGTGGGAGATTTGGTGGGTGGGGGTTTAATTTGCATAAAGGGCGGGATCATGTAAATAGGGCTCGGGCTGTAGATCTTGTTTTGTGTATTTCCTAATATGTCGCTTCTTTTCTGTACGAATATCTGTTTTGAATTTAATTATGGGGTTGTTTTTTAGTGGGAAGAATAGTGAAGGGGTGGTTTGCGTTTATATAAGGACTGGGATTGTGATTCCTTTTGATTTAGCTGTGTAGTTGTTTTTGTTTTTGTTTTTGTGTTTGTAAATCGCTGTTTTTGACGTTTTGGTGTTTTCTTTTGTATTTTGTATAATAAAAAAAAATATAAAAAAAAAAAAAAAAAAAAAATCTGTTCTTATCAGTTTAATATCTGATACGTCCCCCATCGGGGGACCACATATTAAACGGATTTTTGGAACAGGGAGCTGGATCAGGAGCTTGCTCCGTCCTCTCCACGCATCGGCCCGGTATTGCAGCGCCTCCGGGAACGGTGCACTACCTTCTCTCAGCGGTGAAAAGACAGACGTAGCTAGCAAGCAAGCGAGGTGGACCGGAGCTCCTTCCTCTCCGGTCTCGTCTCTCGTCCATCTGTGCGTCTCTGTGTCTCTCTCTCTCCCCCTCCCCGTTCCCGTGCTCCCTCCGTGCACTTTCCCGCGCCTCGACTCTCTCGGCAAGCAGGCCGGCCCCCTTTTCGGCTCCCGTGCGTTTTCCCTCCAAAAAACTTAGTTTTTTCCTCCTTTTTCCAGGGAGGCAGGCGTGGCTTGTGTGTGTGTGTGTGTGTGTGTGTGTGTGTGTGTGTGTGTGTGTGTGTGTGTCCCCGTCCTTGCAGGCGGGCCCCTTTCGACAGCCGGCCGTTTTCCCTCCAAAAAACTTAGTATATACACCTTTTCTTTCTTTTTTTCGGCAGGCAGGCAGGTGTGTGTGTGTCCCCGTCCCTCCCGAGAGAGCGCTGCCCCTTGCCTCTGCCCGCAGGTGCCGACGGTCCGCTTTCGCTTGCAGCTCACTCGGCACGGCTGCTGCTGGTGGGAGGGGCCTAAGCTAAGGAGGCCGGCCGGCTGGCGCCCCCCGCGGCTGCGGTCGTTGTCGGGCCGTTGACAGGAGATCAAAGAGCAGGGCCCCCGCCCGGGACTGGCGGGCAGGCAGGCGAGCAAGCAGGCAGGCAAGAGAGGGGGAGAGCGGAGTCCGGGCGGCCGGCAGCCGCGTGCGGACCGGGCTCCAGAGGCGTCGGCCTGCGCCGCTGCGCGCCAGCCGGACGCCCGCGCGCCCGCCCAAGGCCGGCGTCGGGCATCGCTTCTCGGCCTTTTGGCTAAGATCAAGTGTAGTATCTGTTCTTATCAGTTTAATATCTGATACGTCCCCCATCGGGGGACCACATATTAAACGGATTTTTGGAACAGGGAGCTGGATCAGGAGCTTGCTCCGTCCTCTCCACGCATCGGCCCGGTATTGCAGCGCCTCCGGGAACGGTGCACTACCTTCTCTCAGCGGTGAAAAGACAGACGTAGCTAGCAAGCAAGCGAGGTGGACCGGAGCTCCTTCCTCTCCGGTCTCGTCTCTCGTCCATCTGTGCGTCTCTGTGTCTCTCTCTCTCCCCCTCCCCGTTCCCGTGCTCCCTCCGTGCACTTTCCCGCGCCTCGACTCTCTCGGCAAGCAGGCCGGCCCCCTTTTCGGCTCCCGTGCGTTTTCCCTCCAAAAAACTTAGTTTTTTCCTCCTTTTTCCAGGGAGGCAGGCGTGGCTTGTGTGTGTGTGTGTGTGTGTGTGTGTGTGTGTGTGTGTGTGTGTGTGTGTGTGTGTCCCCGTCCTTGCAGGCGGGCCCCTTTCGACAGCCGGCCGTTTTCCCTCCAAAAAACTTAGTATATACACCTTTTCTTTCTTTTTTTCGGCAGGCAGGCAGGTGTGTGTGTGTCCCCGTCCCTCCCGAGAGAGCGCTGCCCCTTGCCTCTGCCCGCAGGTGCCGACGGTCCGCTTTCGCTTGCAGCTCACTCGGCACGGCTGCTGCTGGTGGGAGGGGCCTAAGCTAAGGAGGCCGGCCGGCTGGCGCCCCCCGCGGCTGCGGTCGTTGTCGGGCCGTTGACAGGAGATCAAAGAGCAGGGCCCCCGCCCGGGACTGGCGGGCAGGCAGGCGAGCAAGCAGGCAGGCAAGAGAGGGGGAGAGCGGAGTCCGGGCGGCCGGCAGCCGCGTGCGGACCGGGCTCCAGAGGCGTCGGCCTGCGCCGCTGCGCGCCAGCCGGACGCCCGCGCGCCCGCCCAAGGCCGGCGTCGGGCATCGCTTCTCGGCCTTTTGGCCTAAGATCCCGTGTGCGTGGCCTGACCGCGGCTCGGGTTCTGAAGCCAAAGGAGGGAAGAGACGGACGGCGCAGCTTTTTTAAGCGACGGCGATTTTTTTCCGTGGCGGAAGGGACTCCGGCCACTTTGAGAATGGAGAAGATTTCCAGCAGGACCGCAAGACCAAGGCACACTGTACGTTTCGTGTTGCGAGAGGAGGCTTCGGACAAGGATTTTGCCAAGAGAGACGCTTTCGAGGACGTCGTCCTTTTCAAGCACCTGGCCTTGCAGCCTGAAGACATCTATTGCCTGCAGAACTTTCCAGGTAAAAGGATTTTTGATTTGTCACTATTTTCTGCGGTACAGTGCACGAAAATATGGTCCACATTGGCTGCTCGCAGACAGGAGGAACCTTTTGTTCATTTTTATCTCGAACCTTTGTTTGCTCGCGAGTCGAGACCCATATGGGTCCATATGAATAATCCTTTCACCCCGGAAGCAGACATCGTCAACTTTCTTAAAAGATTTGTTGACGTGCAAGATACAGGGACAAAAGTAATGGACAGGAAGAGAGTCTGGAACGGCAAAAGAAGGTTTCTTGTGCGTTTCAGAGCAGACCCCAGCGCAGAGGATGGGCTTTTGCACCCCCCTGCACACTTTTCAATTGGAGCTTACACAGGTTACCTGAACTATCCAGACCAGCCTTTCGCATGCAGACGGTGTAACCAGAGAGGCCACTACGCTGCCGACTGTGAAGCGGAGGTCTGCCGAAGATGCGACACCGTGGGACACAGCACCTTGATGTGCAGAGCCGAGCCAAAGTGCAATCTGTGCGGGGCTTCTGGACACATCTACAAGGTATGCCCGATAAAAGCACGGAGTTTCGCAGCAGTGACGGGTGGCTCGTTGGCAGTGCGTGCAACCGCAGCTCCTCTTACGGAAGACAGGGCAGCTGCGCCAGCAGAGAGATCGACACCGGTGTCACTGGTCCCGGACGCTGCTGAGGAGGGGATGGAACCTGAGGGGGTGGAACAAGGGCATAAAGAAACGGATCACGGGCAGACGACAACAGCACTTACCTCAGCAGATGATCGCCACGGCCAGGAAGAAGCGGAGATCCCGGTGAGCGCAGAGGGGGTCCCGGTGAGTGCAGAGGAGGAAGATGGGGTCTCGCTCGCCTCGCTTGAGCAACTGAGAGAGTTGGCGGAGGGCTCAAGTGTGCCCCCTGCGGAGAAAGAAATGTCAGATTGGGGTGAGATAGTGGATACTGCGGAGGCCATGGACACTGCCCTGGCCAAGAAGGGTGGGAAAAGGAAGGCGGAACACTATGCGCCCTTCCTGGTGAAAAAACCGGGCATGGACCCTCTGGACTACCTCGAGTCGATGGCCACAGATTCGTTGGCCCAGACTGAATCCACGCCATTAGGAACGGAGGGTGAGGTAAGTGGTGTGGGAGTCCCCCCCCTCACGGCGGAACCAGGAATGTCTTCGAGCTGTGTCATTCCAGAGACTGAGCTGACCCCGACCCCGGCAGGAGCCCCTGAGGAATGCATGCAGCCACGTGTCGCCCTGCAGAGAAAAGAACAGGACGTCTTTATTTTCGCAGAGGTACCCTTGAAATTCAAGGTATTTTGTAAATGGGACGAAAAGGCCAGCAAACTGATCTGGCCTTCGACCTTTAACGAGCAGCAGCTATCCCCGGCAGGGATCGTGGTGCGGTGTGGGCACTTTGGTGAGGAGATCACAACTCTGGAGGTAAGAGGCTGTAACCAGATGGACGCAGTCGCTAAGAAGATAGCGCTAAACAACCTGGTTAAGGAATGGTTTGCGGGCGACGGAGATCTGAAAGAGAGGTACGAGAGGGAGGTGGAAAGACGCCCAGGCAACGTGGTGGTGAATCTGGATTTTCCGGTGATGTTCATGGAGCGCTGCGCCTGGAAGAACGGAAACGTGCAGTACCCACCCCAGCCATCAGGCTTCCGGCGTTCGCTGAAGTCGCGGACTGGGAGGCAGACTGGAGTGACAATGAGCAGTACACGGACAGGAGATAAAATTAACACCTTATTCTTACAGGGGAAAGACGAGGAGCCAGTGCGTCGCGCATACATGGAACTGATGCAGTCGGTGTGCCGGCACTATGACTCTCCGTAACGGCCCCCAATGTTGAAAATACTAACTCTGAACATTCGGGGTTTAAGGAATTTGGTAAAGAGGACGGCCTTTTTTTCTTTCCTGAAAACCATAGTTTTCGATATCTGTCTGGTACAGGAAGTCCATCTAAGAGATGAAAGGGACGTCATACAGTTCACTCGTGAGTGGGACAGAGGGGACTCTAGATGGAATATCGGAGGCGTCCACTCCTCGGGAGTCGGCATTTTATTTGGTAATCATGATTTTATAGTGGAGAAGTGTGTGAATGTAGTGCCTGGAAGAGTTTTTTATCTGGATATCTGTTTGGGTGAGAGTTGCTTTCGGTGCGTGTGCGTGTACGCCCCGGCAATGATGGCTTTGCGGGCGGATTTTTTTAAAGAACTTTATCCTGTTTGCCTTACCAACAAACGGATCATCATGGGAGGTGATTTTAACGTGGACCTCCGAGATAAGAAGGACCCAGGAGCAAAGCAGCTCAATCTTCTACTAACACAGTTTGGGCTCTACGACTGCGCCTACCGGATCCAAAGGGAGAAAGCAGAGGCCACGTGGAGGAACGCCCAAGGTACTGTAAAGCGCCTCGATTACGTCTTCGCCTCACTGGACGTACCTGTTGAGATGGTGGTGGTGCAGCCGGTAGGTTTCTCTGATCATGCTCTCGTAGAGGCCCATTTTCCACACCTAAAGAGCCAGTTTGGGTGTGGGGTGTGGAAATTAAATACGGAGAGCCTAAAAGAGGATGAGTACATCAGGGCAATGAGGTTCAAACTGCAAACCTGGTGGAAGGAGAGGAATCTGAGCACCCCCCTGATTGATTGGTGGGAACATCTAAAGAAGAGAATTAGAACAGAGTCCAGAGCTTATTGCCGAGCAAGACTCAAACGCGAGCGACAGAAAGGCAGGGAGTTACAGGAAAGGTTAAACACCTTGTTCTCCCAGTGTAATAAGGATATGTCTGTGTGCCTTGAAGAGATTTCAGCAGCTAAAGCTGAACTGCGCGCCTACCACGAGCAAAAGGCGAAGAGCTACCTGTTCAGAGCCCACGCGCAGTTCATACAAACCCACGAAACATGTTCCAGTTTTTTCTTCCGACAGATACGCCAGAGGCAGAAGCGCAGCGTGATGGCTGGCATTCAGACCCCGGAAGGGAAAATAGCAACTAGCAGTGAGGAGATGCTGGAAACTGTGAGGCGCTTTTACCAATGTCTTTTCTCCCTAAAGACAGTGGACGAGGCCATGGGGGCAAGGCTGCTGAGCAATATTACAGCACAGATTCCTGTCGAAGCCCAAGATCAGCTTGAGGCGCCTATAAGCTTACAGGAACTTGGCGACGCCTTGCTCGGCATGAAGACTGGCAAGGTACCAGGTAAAGACGGGCTACCAGCCGAATTTTATCGGACGTTCTGGGACATCTTAGGCCCAATTGTACTACAGGTGGCGGAGGAAATCTTTCGCAGGAGGACCATGTGTGAGTCCATGAGGGAGGGGATCCTTACACTGCTGTATAAAAAAGGGCCTGCAACGGACCTTAGAAACTGGAGGCCGCTGCAAATGTTGTGTGTGGACTATAAGCTGATTGCCAAAGTGCTGGTAAATCGCTTGAAGGGGGTCCTGGCCCATGTGATCGGTTGGGACCAAACCTGCGGGGTTCGAGGCCGTCGTGCCAGCTGGACCCTCCAGCTAGTGCGGGATGTGATTGCGTGGTCCGAAAACAGGAACGTCCCGTTGCTGATCGCCAGCCTGGACCTCGAAAAAGCATTTGACAATGTCTCACACACTTTTGTCTGGCAGGTAATGGAGAAGATGGGGTTCGGCCCCGTCATGCTGGGCTGGCTAAAAATACTGTACTCACAGGTTGGCAGCAGAGTACTGGTGAACGGGCACCTGGGAGGGCTGGTCCGCCAAGAGTCCGGGGTGCGTCAGGGCTGCCCCCTGTCCCCGTTACTTTTTGCACTGTACATGGAGCCTTATGCGCGGGCAGTCCAGAAGGAGCCATCCATCGACGGGATCCTGGTACCTGGGAGTGGAGGGAACAGAGTTAAGGTGGCATTATACGCTGACGATGTGACCTTATTCCTCAGCTCTTACCTCAGTTTGCAGGCAGCCTTGGACGTCTTCGAGAACTTCTCCCTCGCGTCAGGTGCTCGGCTAAACAAGGGGAAAAGCCAGATTAAGCTCTTCGGGCCTTGGAAAGAACAACTCGGACCGGCACATGGACTAGGCATCTGTCAAGGCCCCCTTAAGATCCTGGGGGTGCTGTTCACGGCTCGGGATGCTGCCCGGTGCAATTGGTCCCAGAGGCTTGAGAAGGCGCGGCTGCAGCTGACGCACTGGAAGAACAAGCAGCTGTCCTTTGTGGGTAAAGTCCTGATCCTGAAAGTGGTGTACTTGCCCGTGCTGGTTTACCTGGCGTCCGTGTATCCCATGCCTGCGCGCTTTAACAGATACCTGGTAAGGGAGGTTTTCAAGTTCATGTGGGGGGGGAGATACGAGTACGTGCGCAGAGTCGACATGTATCGGCCGGTGGAAGAAGGCGGACGGGGGGTTCCTAACTTCCCCGCAAAACTCAACTGCATATATGTGTCTGGCCTGTGTATTGCTCTGCATTCCCCAGTCTCACACCCCTTTCAGTATTTTGTCAGGTTCTGGCTAGCAAGCCACGTGCGTGGCCTGGCCCAGTGGTCCAACAGTCTGCCCCATGGGAACGACCTCCCGTGGCACTACCGGCATGCGACACACTGGTTGAAGCAGCACCCTGAGCTAAGAGACCACCAGATCCTGCTCAACCACAGACGGCTCTACTCTGCAGTAACCCAAGCTGAGGAGGCCAGCCTCGTAGGAGGCGTCCCCAACGATGTCTGGCGGAGAGTCCAGCCCAGGGGGCTACAGCACCACCTGATGGACTTGAACTGGCTGTCTGCTTGGGGTCGTCTGGCAGTCCGTGAGGTCTTGTTCAAACACAAGCTGACGAAGCAGCAGGAGTGTCCAAGAGCCGGGTGTCACGCCGTGGAATCCATCAGCCACGTGTTCTGGGACTGTAATTTCGCTCAGCGAACTTGGAACAAATGTGAACCTTTGTTTGCTAGTCTGTCATCCACGTTCCGTGTACTTCCTGGGGTTATTTTGCGTGGGTTGAAGGTGGGAAGCAGGACAAACACCATGGGTTTTGTGTTATGGTTGCTTGTTAGTTTAATTAAGTTTGAGTTGTGGAATTCTCGGAATTTGTTAGTTAAAAGGGGAACTGTTTGTACAGTAGATGGGTTATACAGACGGCTTTTGTGGAACTTAAGAGGGTTGGTAGAAGGGGACATAAAGAGATGGGGTTTTCACGCCGCAAAGGAGAAATGGAAATCCATAGTGGATATTTGGGACTGGAAATAGTTTTTGAGCCTCTAGTTTCCTTGTAAATTTGTAAATAGACTGTTTGGGAGATTTGGTGGGCGGGTGGTTAATTTGCATAAAGGGCGGGATCATGTAAATAGGGTTTGGGCTGTAAATTGTGGTTTTGTGTATTTCCAAGTATGTCGCTCATTTTCTGTACGAATATCTGTTTTGAATTTGATTTTGGGGTTGCTTTTGAGTGGGAAGAATAGTAAAAGGGCGGTTTGTGTTTGTATAAGGGTGGGATTATGATACCTTTTTGATTTAGCTGTGTAATTGTTTTATTTTCGTCTTGTGTTTGTGAATTGATGTATTTGAAGTTTTGGTGTTTTCTTTTGTATTTTGTATAATAAAAAAAAAAAAAAAAATCTGTTCTTATCAGTTTAATATCTGATACGTCCCCCATCGGGGGACCACATATTAAACGGATTTTTGGAACAGGGAGCTGGATCAGGAGCTTGCTCCGTCCTCTCCACGCATCGGCCCGGTATTGCAGCGCCTCCGGGAACGGTGCACTACCTTCTCTCAGCGGTGAAAAGACAGACGTAGCTAGCAAGCAAGCGAGGTGGACCGGAGCTCCTTCCTCTCCGGTCTCGTCTCTCGTCCATCTGTGTGTCTCTGTGTCTCTCTCTCTCCCCCTCCCCGTTCCCGTGCTCCCTCCGTGCACTTTCCCGCGCCTCGACTCTCTCGGCAAGCAGGCCGGCCCCCTTTTCGGCTCCCGTGCGTTTTCCCTCCAAAAAACTTAGTTTTTTCCTCCTTTTTCCAGGGAGGCAGGCGTGGCTTGTGTGTGTGTGTGTGTGTGTGTGTGTGTGTGTGTGTGTGTGTGTGTGTGTGTGTCCCCGTCCTTGCAGGCGGGCCCCTTTCGACAGCCGGCCGTTTTCCCTCCAAAAAACTTAGTATATACACCTTTTCTTTCTTTTTTTCGGCAGGCAGGCAGGTGTGTGTGTGTCCCCGTCCCTCCCGAGAGAGCGCTGCCCCTTGCCTCTGCCCGCAGGTGCCGACGGTCCGCTTTCGCTTGCAGCTCACTCGGCACGGCTGCTGCTGGTGGGAGGGGCCTAAGCTAAGGAGGCCGGCCGGCTGGCGCCCCCCGCGGCTGCGGTCGTTGTCGGGCCGTTGACAGGAGATCAAAGAGCAGGGCCCCCGCCCGGGACTGGCGGGCAGGCAGGCGAGCAAGCAGGCAGGCAAGAGAGGGGGAGAGCGGAGTCCGGGCGGCCGGCAGCCGCGTGCGGACCGGGCTCCAGAGGCGTCGGCCTGCGCCGCTGCGCGCCAGCCGGACGCCCGCGCGCCCGCCCAAGGCCGGCGTCGGGCATCGCTTCTCGGCCTTTTGGCTAAGATCAAGTGTAGTATCTGTTCTTATCAGTTTAATATCTGATACGTCCCCCATCGGGGGACCACATATTAAACGGATTTTTGGAACAGGGAGCTGGATCAGGAGCTTGCTCCGTCCTCTCCACGCATCGGCCCGGTATTGCAGCGCCTCCGGGAACGGTGCACTACCTTCTCTCAGCGGTGAAAAGACAGACGTAGCTAGCAAGCAAGCGAGGTGGACCGGAGCTCCTTCCTCTCCGGTCTCGTCTCTCGTCCATCTGTGTGTCTCTGTGTCTCTCTCTCTCCCCCTCCCCGTTCCCGTGCTCCCTCCGTGCACTTTCCCGCGCCTCGACTCTCTCGGCAAGCAGGCCGGCCCCCTTTTCGGCTCCCGTGCGTTTTCCCTCCAAAAAACTTAGTTTTTTCCTCCTTTTTCCAGGGAGGCAGGCGTGGCTTGTGTGTGTGTGTGTGTGTGTGTGTGTGTGTGTGTGTGTGTGTGTGTGTGTCCCCGTCCTTGCAGGCGGGCCCCTTTCGACAGCCGGCCGTTTTCCCTCCAAAAAACTTAGTATATACACCTTTTCTTTCTTTTTTTCGGCAGGCAGGCAGGTGTGTGTGTGTCCCCGTCCCTCCCGAGAGAGCGCTGCCCCTTGCCTCTGCCCGCAGGTGCCGACGGTCCGCTTTCGCTTGCAGCTCACTCGGCACGGCTGCTGCTGGTGGGAGGGGCCTAAGCTAAGGAGGCCGGCCGGCTGGCGCCCCCCGCGGCTGCGGTCGTTGTCGGGCCGTTGACAGGAGATCAAAGAGCAGGGCCCCCGCCCGGGACTGGCGGGCAGGCAGGCGAGCAAGCAGGCAGGCAAGAGAGGGGGAGAGCGGAGTCCGGGCGGCCGGCAGCCGCGTGCGGACCGGGCTCCAGAGGCGTCGGCCTGCGCCGCTGCGCGCCAGCCGGACGCCCGCGCGCCCGCCCAAGGCCGGCGTCGGGCATCGCTTCTCGGCCTTTTGGCTAAGATCAAGTGTAGTATCTGTTCTTATCAGTTTAATATCTGATACGTCCCCCATCGGGGGACCACATATTAAACGGATTTTTGGAACAGGGAGCTGGATCAGGAGCTTGCTCCGTCCTCTCCACGCATCGGCCCGGTATTGCAGCGCCTCCGGGAACGGTGCACTACCTTCTCTCAGCGGTGAAAAGACAGACGTAGCTAGCAAGCAAGCGAGGTGGACCGGAGCTCCTTCCTCTCCGGTCTCGTCTCTCGTCCATCTGTGTGTCTCTGTGTCTCTCTCTCTCCCCCTCCCCGTTCCCGTGCTCCCTCCGTGCACTTTCCCGCGCCTCGACTCTCTCGGCAAGCAGGCCGGCCCCCTTTTCGGCTCCCGTGCGTTTTCCCTCCAAAAAACTTAGTTTTTTCCTCCTTTTTCCAGGGAGGCAGGCGTGGCTTGTGTGTGTGTGTGTGTGTGTGTGTGTGTGTGTGTGTGTGTGTGTGTGTGTGTCCCCGTCCTTGCAGGCGGGCCCCTTTCGACAGCCGGCCGTTTTCCCTCCAAAAAACTTAGTATATACACCTTTTCTTTCTTTTTTTCGGCAGGCAGGCAGGTGTGTGTGTGTCCCCGTCCCTCCCGAGAGAGCGCTGCCCCTTGCCTCTGCCCGCAGGTGCCGACGGTCCGCTTTCGCTTGCAGCTCACTCGGCACGGCTGCTGCTGGTGGGAGGGGCCTAAGCTAAGGAGGCCGGCCGGCTGGCGCCCCCCGCGGCTGCGGTCGTTGTCGGGCCGTTGACAGGAGATCAAAGAGCAGGGCCCCCGCCCGGGACTGGCGGGCAGGCAGGCGAGCAAGCAGGCAGGCAAGAGAGGGGGAGAGCGGAGTCCGGGCGGCCGGCAGCCGCGTGCGGACCGGGCTCCAGAGGCGTCGGCCTGCGCCGCTGCGCGCCAGCCGGACGCCCGCGCGCCCGCCCAAGGCCGGCGTCGGGCATCGCTTCTCGGCCTTTTGGCTAAGATCAAGTGTAGTATCTGTTCTTATCAGTTTAATATCTGATACGTCCCCCATCGGGGGACCACATATTAAACGGATTTTTGGAACAGGGAGCTGGATCAGGAGCTTGCTCCGTCCTCTCCACGCATCGGCCCGGTATTGCAGCGCCTCCGGGAACGGTGCACTACCTTCTCTCAGCGGTGAAAAGACAGACGTAGCTAGCAAGCAAGCGAGGTGGACCGGAGCTCCTTCCTCTCCGGTCTCGTCTCTCGTCCATCTGTGTGTCTCTGTGTCTCTCTCTCTCCCCCTCCCCGTTCCCGTGCTCCCTCCGTGCACTTTCCCGCGCCTCGACTCTCTCGGCAAGCAGGCCGGCCCCCTTTTCGGCTCCCGTGCGTTTTCCCTCCAAAAAACTTAGTTTTTTCCTCCTTTTTCCAGGGAGGCAGGCGTGGCTTGTGTGTGTGTGTGTGTGTGTGTGTGTGTGTGTGTGTGTGTGTGTGTGTGTGTCCCCGTCCTTGCAGGCGGGCCCCTTTCGACAGCCGGCCGTTTTCCCTCCAAAAAACTTAGTATATACACCTTTTCTTTCTTTTTTTCGGCAGGCAGGCAGGTGTGTGTGTGTCCCCGTCCCTCCCGAGAGAGCGCTGCCCCTTGCCTCTGCCCGCAGGTGCCGACGGTCCGCTTTCGCTTGCAGCTCACTCGGCACGGCTGCTGCTGGTGGGAGGGGCCTAAGCTAAGGAGGCCGGCCGGCTGGCGCCCCCCGCGGCTGCGGTCGTTGTCGGGCCGTTGACAGGAGATCAAAGAGCAGGGCCCCCGCCCGGGACTGGCGGGCAGGCAGGCGAGCAAGCAGGCAGGCAAGAGAGGGGGAGAGCGGAGTCCGGGCGGCCGGCAGCCGCGTGCGGACCGGGCTCCAGAGGCGTCGGCCTGCGCCGCTGCGCGCCAGCCGGACGCCCGCGCGCCCGCCCAAGGCCGGCGTCGGGCATCGCTTCTCGGCCTTTTGGCTAAGATCAAGTGTAGTATCTGTTCTTATCAGTTTAATATCTGATACGTCCCCCATCGGGGGACCACATATTAAACGGATTTTTGGAACAGGGAGCTGGATCAGGAGCTTGCTCCGTCCTCTCCACGCATCGGCCCGGTATTGCAGCGCCTCCGGGAACGGTGCACTACCTTCTCTCAGCGGTGAAAAGACAGACGTAGCTAGCAAGCAAGCGAGGTGGACCGGAGCTCCTTCCTCTCCGGTCTCGTCTCTCGTCCATCTGTGTGTCTCTGTGTCTCTCTCTCTCCCCCTCCCCGTTCCCGTGCTCCCTCCGTGCACTTTCCCGCGCCTCGACTCTCTCGGCAAGCAGGCCGGCCCCCTTTTCGGCTCCCGTGCGTTTTCCCTCCAAAAAACTTAGTTTTTTCCTCCTTTTTCCAGGGAGGCAGGCGTGGCTTGTGTGTGTGTGTGTGTGTGTGTGTGTGTGTGTGTGTGTGTGTGTGTGTGTGTCCCCGTCCTTGCAGGCGGGCCCCTTTCGACAGCCGGCCGTTTTCCCTCCAAAAAACTTAGTATATACACCTTTTCTTTCTTTTTTTCGGCAGGCAGGCAGGTGTGTGTGTGTCCCCGTCCCTCCCGAGAGAGCGCTGCCCCTTGCCTCTGCCCGCAGGTGCCGACGGTCCGCTTTCGCTTGCAGCTCACTCGGCACGGCTGCTGCTGGTGGGAGGGGCCTAAGCTAAGGAGGCCGGCCGGCTGGCGCCCCCCGCGGCTGCGGTCGTTGTCGGGCCGTTGACAGGAGATCAAAGAGCAGGGCCCCCGCCCGGGACTGGCGGGCAGGCAGGCGAGCAAGCAGGCAGGCAAGAGAGGGGGAGAGCGGAGTCCGGGCGGCCGGCAGCCGCGTGCGGACCGGGCTCCAGAGGCGTCGGCCTGCGCCGCTGCGCGCCAGCCGGACGCCCGCGCGCCCGCCCAAGGCCGGCGTCGGGCATCGCTTCTCGGCCTTTTGGCTAAGATCAAGTGTAGTATCTGTTCTTATCAGTTTAATATCTGATACGTCCCCCATCGGGGGACCACATATTAAACGGATTTTTGGAACAGGGAGCTGGATCAGGAGCTTGCTCCGTCCTCTCCACGCATCGGCCCGGTATTGCAGCGCCTCCGGGAACGGTGCACTACCTTCTCTCAGCGGTGAAAAGACAGACGTAGCTAGCAAGCAAGCGAGGTGGACCGGAGCTCCTTCCTCTCCGGTCTCGTCTCTCGTCCATCTGTGTGTCTCTGTGTCTCTCTCTCTCCCCCTCCCCGTTCCCGTGCTCCCTCCGTGCACTTTCCCGCGCCTCGACTCTCTCGGCAAGCAGGCCGGCCCCCTTTTCGGCTCCCGTGCGTTTTCCCTCCAAAAAACTTAGTTTTTTCCTCCTTTTTCCAGGGAGGCAGGCGTGGCTTGTGTGTGTGTGTGTGTGTGTGTGTGTGTGTGTGTGTGTGTGTGTGTGTGTGTCCCCGTCCTTGCAGGCGGGCCCCTTTCGACAGCCGGCCGTTTTCCCTCCAAAAAACTTAGTATATACACCTTTTCTTTCTTTTTTTCGGCAGGCAGGCAGGTGTGTGTGTGTCCCCGTCCCTCCCGAGAGAGCGCTGCCCCTTGCCTCTGCCCGCAGGTGCCGACGGTCCGCTTTCGCTTGCAGCTCACTCGGCACGGCTGCTGCTGGTGGGAGGGGCCTAAGCTAAGGAGGCCGGCCGGCTGGCGCCCCCCGCGGCTGCGGTCGTTGTCGGGCCGTTGACAGGAGATCAAAGAGCAGGGCCCCCGCCCGGGACTGGCGGGCAGGCAGGCGAGCAAGCAGGCAGGCAAGAGAGGGGGAGAGCGGAGTCCGGGCGGCCGGCAGCCGCGTGCGGACCGGGCTCCAGAGGCGTCGGCCTGCGCCGCTGCGCGCCAGCCGGACGCCCGCGCGCCCGCCCAAGGCCGGCGTCGGGCATCGCTTCTCGGCCTTTTGGCTAAGATCAAGTGTAGTATCTGTTCTTATCAGTTTAATATCTGATACGTCCCCCATCGGGGGACCACATATTAAACGGATTTTTGGAACAGGGAGCTGGATCAGGAGCTTGCTCCGTCCTCTCCACGCATCGGCCCGGTATTGCAGCGCCTCCGGGAACGGTGCACTACCTTCTCTCAGCGGTGAAAAGACAGACGTAGCTAGCAAGCAAGCGAGGTGGACCGGAGCTCCTTCCTCTCCGGTCTCGTCTCTCGTCCATCTGTGTGTCTCTGTGTCTCTCTCTCTCCCCCTCCCCGTTCCCGTGCTCCCTCCGTGCACTTTCCCGCGCCTCGACTCTCTCGGCAAGCAGGCCGGCCCCCTTTTCGGCTCCCGTGCGTTTTCCCTCCAAAAAACTTAGTTTTTTCCTCCTTTTTCCAGGGAGGCAGGCGTGGCTTGTGTGTGTGTGTGTGTGTGTGTGTGTGTGTGTGTGTGTGTGTGTGTGTGTGTCCCCGTCCTTGCAGGCGGGCCCCTTTCGACAGCCGGCCGTTTTCCCTCCAAAAAACTTAGTATATACACCTTTTCTTTCTTTTTTTCGGCAGGCAGGCAGGTGTGTGTGTGTCCCCGTCCCTCCCGAGAGAGCGCTGCCCCTTGCCTCTGCCCGCAGGTGCCGACGGTCCGCTTTCGCTTGCAGCTCACTCGGCACGGCTGCTGCTGGTGGGAGGGGCCTAAGCTAAGGAGGCCGGCCGGCTGGCGCCCCCCGCGGCTGCGGTCGTTGTCGGGCCGTTGACAGGAGATCAAAGAGCAGGGCCCCCGCCCGGGACTGGCGGGCAGGCAGGCGAGCAAGCAGGCAGGCAAGAGAGGGGGAGAGCGGAGTCCGGGCGGCCGGCAGCCGCGTGCGGACCGGGCTCCAGAGGCGTCGGCCTGCGCCGCTGCGCGCCAGCCGGACGCCCGCGCGCCCGCCCAAGGCCGGCGTCGGGCATCGCTTCTCGGCCTTTTGGCTAAGATCAAGTGTAGTATCTGTTCTTATCAGTTTAATATCTGATACGTCCCCCATCGGGGGACCACATATTAAACGGATTTTTGGAACAGGGAGCTGGATCAGGAGCTTGCTCCGTCCTCTCCACGCATCGGCCCGGTATTGCAGCGCCTCCGGGAACGGTGCACTACCTTCTCTCAGCGGTGAAAAGACAGACGTAGCTAGCAAGCAAGCGAGGTGGACCGGAGCTCCTTCCTCTCCGGTCTCGTCTCTCGTCCATCTGTGTGTCTCTGTGTCTCTCTCTCTCCCCCTCCCCGTTCCCGTGCTCCCTCCGTGCACTTTCCCGCGCCTCGACTCTCTCGGCAAGCAGGCCGGCCCCCTTTTCGGCTCCCGTGCGTTTTCCCTCCAAAAAACTTAGTTTTTTCCTCCTTTTTCCAGGGAGGCAGGCGTGGCTTGTGTGTGTGTGTGTGTGTGTGTGTGTGTGTGTGTGTGTGTGTGTGTGTGTGTGTCCCCGTCCTTGCAGGCGGGCCCCTTTCGACAGCCGGCCGTTTTCCCTCCAAAAAACTTAGTATATACACCTTTTCTTTCTTTTTTTCGGCAGGCAGGCAGGTGTGTGTGTGTCCCCGTCCCTCCCGAGAGAGCGCTGCCCCTTGCCTCTGCCCGCAGGTGCCGACGGTCCGCTTTCGCTTGCAGCTCACTCGGCACGGCTGCTGCTGGTGGGAGGGGCCTAAGCTAAGGAGGCCGGCCGGCTGGCGCCCCCCGCGGCTGCGGTCGTTGTCGGGCCGTTGACAGGAGATCAAAGAGCAGGGCCCCCGCCCGGGACTGGCGGGCAGGCAGGCGAGCAAGCAGGCAGGCAAGAGAGGGGGAGAGCGGAGTCCGGGCGGCCGGCAGCCGCGTGCGGACCGGGCTCCAGAGGCGTCGGCCTGCGCCGCTGCGCGCCAGCCGGACGCCCGCGCGCCCGCCCAAGGCCGGCGTCGGGCATCGCTTCTCGGCCTTTTGGCTAAGATCAAGTGTAGTATCTGTTCTTATCAGTTTAATATCTGATACGTCCCCCATCGGGGGACCACATATTAAACGGATTTTTGGAACAGGGAGCTGGATCAGGAGCTTGCTCCGTCCTCTCCACGCATCGGCCCGGTATTGCAGCGCCTCCGGGAACGGTGCACTACCTTCTCTCAGCGGTGAAAAGACAGACGTAGCTAGCAAGCAAGCGAGGTGGACCGGAGCTCCTTCCTCTCCGGTCTCGTCTCTCGTCCATCTGTGTGTCTCTGTGTCTCTCTCTCTCCCCCTCCCCGTTCCCGTGCTCCCTCCGTGCACTTTCCCGCGCCTCGACTCTCTCGGCAAGCAGGCCGGCCCCCTTTTCGGCTCCCGTGCGTTTTCCCTCCAAAAAACTTAGTTTTTTCCTCCTTTTTCCAGGGAGGCAGGCGTGGCTTGTGTGTGTGTGTGTGTGTGTGTGTGTGTGTGTGTGTGTGTGTGTGTGTGTCCCCGTCCTTGCAGGCGGGCCCCTTTCGACAGCCGGCCGTTTTCCCTCCAAAAAACTTAGTATATACACCTTTTCTTTCTTTTTTTCGGCAGGCAGGCAGGTGTGTGTGTGTCCCCGTCCCTCCCGAGAGAGCGCTGCCCCTTGCCTCTGCCCGCAGGTGCCGACGGTCCGCTTTCGCTTGCAGCTCACTCGGCACGGCTGCTGCTGGTGGGAGGGGCCTAAGCTAAGGAGGCCGGCCGGCTGGCGCCCCCCGCGGCTGCGGTCGTTGTCGGGCCGTTGACAGGAGATCAAAGAGCAGGGCCCCCGCCCGGGACTGGCGGGCAGGCAGGCGAGCAAGCAGGCAGGCAAGAGAGGGGGAGAGCGGAGTCCGGGCGGCCGGCAGCCGCGTGCGGACCGGGCTCCAGAGGCGTCGGCCTGCGCCGCTGCGCGCCAGCCGGACGCCCGCGCGCCCGCCCAAGGCCGGCGTCGGGCATCGCTTCTCGGCCTTTTGGCTAAGATCAAGTGTAGTATCTGTTCTTATCAGTTTAATATCTGATACGTCCCCCATCGGGGGACCACATATTAAACGGATTTTTGGAACAGGGAGCTGGATCAGGAGCTTGCTCCGTCCTCTCCACGCATCGGCCCGGTATTGCAGCGCCTCCGGGAACGGTGCACTACCTTCTCTCAGCGGTGAAAAGACAGACGTAGCTAGCAAGCAAGCGAGGTGGACCGGAGCTCCTTCCTCTCCGGTCTCGTCTCTCGTCCATCTGTGTGTCTCTGTGTCTCTCTCTCTCCCCCTCCCCGTTCCCGTGCTCCCTCCGTGCACTTTCCCGCGCCTCGACTCTCTCGGCAAGCAGGCCGGCCCCCTTTTCGGCTCCCGTGCGTTTTCCCTCCAAAAAACTTAGTTTTTTCCTCCTTTTTCCAGGGAGGCAGGCGTGGCTTGTGTGTGTGTGTGTGTGTGTGTGTGTGTGTGTGTGTGTGTGTGTGTGTCCCCGTCCTTGCAGGCGGGCCCCTTTCGACAGCCGGCCGTTTTCCCTCCAAAAAACTTAGTATATACACCTTTTCTTTCTTTTTTTCGGCAGGCAGGCAGGTGTGTGTGTGTCCCCGTCCCTCCCGAGAGAGCGCTGCCCCTTGCCTCTGCCCGCAGGTGCCGACGGTCCGCTTTCGCTTGCAGCTCACTCGGCACGGCTGCTGCTGGTGGGAGGGGCCTAAGCTAAGGAGGCCGGCCGGCTGGCGCCCCCCGCGGCTGCGGTCGTTGTCGGGCCGTTGACAGGAGATCAAAGAGCAGGGCCCCCGCCCGGGACTGGCGGGCAGGCAGGCGAGCAAGCAGGCAGGCAAGAGAGGGGGAGAGCGGAGTCCGGGCGGCCGGCAGCCGCGTGCGGACCGGGCTCCAGAGGCGTCGGCCTGCGCCGCTGCGCGCCAGCCGGACGCCCGCGCGCCCGCCCAAGGCCGGCGTCGGGCATCGCTTCTCGGCCTTTTGGCTAAGATCAAGTGTAGTATCTGTTCTTATCAGTTTAATATCTGATACGTCCCCCATCGGGGGACCACATATTAAACGGATTTTTGGAACAGGGAGCTGGATCAGGAGCTTGCTCCGTCCTCTCCACGCATCGGCCCGGTATTGCAGCGCCTCCGGGAACGGTGCACTACCTTCTCTCAGCGGTGAAAAGACAGACGTAGCTAGCAAGCAAGCGAGGTGGACCGGAGCTCCTTCCTCTCCGGTCTCGTCTCTCGTCCATCTGTGTGTCTCTGTGTCTCTCTCTCTCCCCCTCCCCGTTCCCGTGCTCCCTCCGTGCACTTTCCCGCGCCTCGACTCTCTCGGCAAGCAGGCCGGCCCCCTTTTCGGCTCCCGTGCGTTTTCCCTCCAAAAAACTTAGTTTTTTCCTCCTTTTTCCAGGGAGGCAGGCGTGGCTTGTGTGTGTGTGTGTGTGTGTGTGTGTGTGTGTGTGTGTGTGTGTGTGTGCCCCGTCCTTGCAGGCGGGCCCCTTTCGACAGCCGGCCGTTTTCCCTCCAAAAAACTTAGTATATACACCTTTTCTTTCTTTTTTTCGGCAGGCAGGCAGGTGTGTGTGTGTCCCCGTCCCTCCCGAGAGAGCGCTGCCCCTTGCCTCTGCCCGCAGGTGCCGACGGTCCGCTTTCGCTTGCAGCTCACTCGGCACGGCTGCTGCTGGTGGGAGGGGCCTAAGCTAAGGAGGCCGGCCGGCTGGCGCCCCCCGCGGCTGCGGTCGTTGTCGGGCCGTTGACAGGAGATCAAAGAGCAGGGCCCCCGCCCGGGACTGGCGGGCAGGCAGGCGAGCAAGCAGGCAGGCAAGAGAGGGGGAGAGCGGAGTCCGGGCGGCCGGCAGCCGCGTGCGGACCGGGCTCCAGAGGCGTCGGCCTGCGCCGCTGCGCGCCAGCCGGACGCCCGCGCGCCCGCCCAAGGCCGGCGTCGGGCATCGCTTCTCGGCCTTTTGGCTAAGATCAAGTGTAGTATCTGTTCTTATCAGTTTAATATCTGATACGTCCCCCATCGGGGGACCACATATTAAACGGATTTTTGGAACAGGGAGCTGGATCAGGAGCTTGCTCCGTCCTCTCCACGCATCGGCCCGGTATTGCAGCGCCTCCGGGAACGGTGCACTACCTTCTCTCAGCGGTGAAAAGACAGACGTAGCTAGCAAGCAAGCGAGGTGGACCGGAGCTCCTTCCTCTCCGGTCTCGTCTCTCGTCCATCTGTGTGTCTCTGTGTCTCTCTCTCTCCCCCTCCCCGTTCCCGTGCTCCCTCCGTGCACTTTCCCGCGCCTCGACTCTCTCGGCAAGCAGGCCGGCCCCCTTTTCGGCTCCCGTGCGTTTTCCCTCCAAAAAACTTAGTTTTTTCCTCCTTTTTCCAGGGAGGCAGGCGTGGCTGTGTGTGTGTGTGTGTGTGTGTGTGTGTGTGTGTGTGTGTGTGTGTGTGTGTCCCCGTCCTTGCAGGCGGGCCCCTTTCGACAGCCGGCCGTTTTCCCTCCAAAAAACTTAGTATATACACCTTTTCTTTCTTTTTTTCGGCAGGCAGGCAGGTGTGTGTGTGTCCCCGTCCCTCCCGAGAGAGCGCTGCCCCTTGCCTCTGCCCGCAGGTGCCGACGGTCCGCTTTCGCTTGCAGCTCACTCGGCACGGCTGCTGCTGGTGGGAGGGGCCTAAGCTAAGGAGGCCGGCCGGCTGGCGCCCCCCGCGGCTGCGGTCGTTGTCGGGCCGTTGACAGGAGATCAAAGAGCAGGGCCCCCGCCCGGGACTGGCGGGCAGGCAGGCGAGCAAGCAGGCAGGCAAGAGAGGGGGAGAGCGGAGTCCGGGCGGCCGGCAGCCGCGTGCGGACCGGGCTCCAGAGGCGTCGGCCTGCGCCGCTGCGCGCCAGCCGGACGCCCGCGCGCCCGCCCAAGGCCGGCGTCGGGCATCGCTTCTCGGCCTTTTGGCTAAGATCAAGTGTAGTATCTGTTCTTATCAGTTTAATATCTGATACGTCCCCCATCGGGGGACCACATATTAAACGGATTTTTGGAACAGGGAGCTGGATCAGGAGCTTGCTCCGTCCTCTCCACGCATCGGCCCGGTATTGCAGCGCCTCCGGGAACGGTGCACTACCTTCTCTCAGCGGTGAAAAGACAGACGTAGCTAGCAAGCAAGCGAGGTGGACCGGAGCTCCTTCCTCTCCGGTCTCGTCTCTCGTCCATCTGTGTGTCTCTGTGTCTCTCTCTCTCCCCCTCCCCGTTCCCGTGCTCCCTCCGTGCACTTTCCCGCGCCTCGACTCTCTCGGCAAGCAGGCCGGCCCCCTTTTCGGCTCCCGTGCGTTTTCCCTCCAAAAAACTTAGTTTTTTCCTCCTTTTTCCAGGGAGGCAGGCGTGGCTTGTGTGTGTGTGTGTGTGTGTGTGTGTGTGTGTGTGTGTGTGTGTGTGTGTGTCCCCGTCCTTGCAGGCGGGCCCCTTTCGACAGCCGGCCGTTTTCCCTCCAAAAAACTTAGTATATACACCTTTTCTTTCTTTTTTTCGGCAGGCAGGCAGGTGTGTGTGTGTCCCCGTCCCTCCCGAGAGAGCGCTGCCCCTTGCCTCTGCCCGCAGGTGCCGACGGTCCGCTTTCGCTTGCAGCTCACTCGGCACGGCTGCTGCTGGTGGGAGGGGGGGCCTAAGCTAAGGAGGCCGGCCGGCTGGCGCCCCCCGCGGCTGCGGTCGTTGTCGGGCCGTTGACAGGAGATCAAAGAGCAGGGCCCCCGCCCGGGACTGGCGGGCAGGCAGGCGAGCAAGCAGGCAGGCAAGAGAGGGGGAGAGCGGAGTCCGGGCGGCCGGCAGCCGCGTGCGGACCGGGCTCCAGAGGCGTCGGCCTGCGCCGCTGCGCGCCAGCCGGACGCCCGCGCGCCCGCCCAAGGCCGGCGTCGGGCATCGCTTCTCGGCCTTTTGGCTAAGATCAAGTGTAGTATCTGTTCTTATCAGTTTAATATCTGATACGTCCCCCATCGGGGGACCACATATTAAACGGATTTTTGGAACAGGGAGCTGGATCAGGAGCTTGCTCCGTCCTCTCCACGCATCGGCCCGGTATTGCAGCGCCTCCGGGAACGGTGCACTACCTTCTCTCAGCGGTGAAAAGACAGACGTAGCTAGCAAGCAAGCGAGGTGGACCGGAGCTCCTTCCTCTCCGGTCTCGTCTCTCGTCCATCTGTGTGTCTCTGTGTCTCTCTCTCTCCCCCTCCCCGTTCCCGTGCTCCCTCCGTGCACTTTCCCGCGCCTCGACTCTCTCGGCAAGCAGGCCGGCCCCCTTTTCGGCTCCCGTGCGTTTTCCCTCCAAAAAACTTAGTTTTTTCCTCCTTTTTCCAGGGAGGCAGGCGTGGCTTGTGTGTGTGTGTGTGTGTGTGTGTGTGTGTGTGTGTGTGTGTGTGTGTGTGTGTCCCCGTCCTTGCAGGCGGGCCCCTTTCGACAGCCGGCCGTTTTCCCTCCAAAAAACTTAGTATATACACCTTTTCTTTCTTTTTTTCGGCAGGCAGGCAGGTGTGTGTGTGTCCCCGTCCCTCCCGAGAGAGCGCTGCCCCTTGCCTCTGCCCGCAGGTGCCGACGGTCCGCTTTCGCTTGCAGCTCACTCGGCACGGCTGCTGCTGGTGGGAGGGGCCTAAGCTAAGGAGGCCGGCCGGCTGGCGCCCCCCGCGGCTGCGGTCGTTGTCGGGCCGTTGACAGGAGATCAAAGAGCAGGGCCCCCGCCCGGGACTGGCGGGCAGGCAGGCGAGCAAGCAGGCAGGCAAGAGAGGGGGAGAGCGGAGTCCGGGCGGCCGGCAGCCGCGTGCGGACCGGGCTCCAGAGGCGTCGGCCTGCGCCGCTGCGCGCCAGCCGGACGCCCGCGCGCCCGCCCAAGGCCGGCGTCGGGCATCGCTTCTCGGCCTTTTGGCTAAGATCAAGTGTAGTATCTGTTCTTATCAGTTTAATATCTGATACGTCCCCCATCGGGGGACCACATATTAAACGGATTTTTGGAACAGGGAGCTGGATCAGGAGCTTGCTCCGTCCTCTCCACGCATCGGCCCGGTATTGCAGCGCCTCCGGGAACGGTGCACTACCTTCTCTCAGCGGTGAAAAGACAGACGTAGCTAGCAAGCAAGCGAGGTGGACCGGAGCTCCTTCCTCTCCGGTCTCGTCTCTCGTCCATCTGTGTGTCTCTGTGTCTCTCTCTCTCCCCCTCCCCGTTCCCGTGCTCCCTCCGTGCACTTTCCCGCGCCTCGACTCTCTCGGCAAGCAGGCCGGCCCCCTTTTCGGCTCCCGTGCGTTTTCCCTCCAAAAAACTTAGTTTTTTCCTCCTTTTTCCAGGGAGGCAGGCGTGGCTTGTGTGTGTGTGTGTGTGTGTGTGTGTGTGTGTGTGTGTGTGTGTGTGTGTGTCCCCGTCCTTGCAGGCGGGCCCCTTTCGACAGCCGGCCGTTTTCCCTCCAAAAAACTTAGTATATACACCTTTTCTTTCTTTTTTTCGGCAGGCAGGCAGGTGTGTGTGTGTCCCCGTCCCTCCCGAGAGAGCGCTGCCCCTTGCCTCTGCCCGCAGGTGCCGACGGTCCGCTTTCGCTTGCAGCTCACTCGGCACGGCTGCTGCTGGTGGGAGGGGCCTAAGCTAAGGAGGCCGGCCGGCTGGCGCCCCCCGCGGCTGCGGTCGTTGTCGGGCCGTTGACAGGAGATCAAAGAGCAGGGCCCCCGCCCGGGACTGGCGGGCAGGCAGGCGAGCAAGCAGGCAGGCAAGAGAGGGGGAGAGCGGAGTCCGGGCGGCCGGCAGCCGCGTGCGGACCGGGCTCCAGAGGCGTCGGCCTGCGCCGCTGCGCGCCAGCCGGACGCCCGCGCGCCCGCCCAAGGCCGGCGTCGGGCATCGCTTCTCGGCCTTTTGGCTAAGATCAAGTGTAGTATCTGTTCTTATCAGTTTAATATCTGATACGTCCCCCATCGGGGGACCACATATTAAACGGATTTTTGGAACAGGGAGCTGGATCAGGAGCTTGCTCCGTCCTCTCCACGCATCGGCCCGGTATTGCAGCGCCTCCGGGAACGGTGCACTACCTTCTCTCAGCGGTGAAAAGACAGACGTAGCTAGCAAGCAAGCGAGGTGGACCGGAGCTCCTTCCTCTCCGGTCTCGTCTCTCGTCCATCTGTGTGTCTCTGTGTCTCTCTCTCTCCCCCTCCCCGTTCCCGTGCTCCCTCCGTGCACTTTCCCGCGCCTCGACTCTCTCGGCAAGCAGGCCGGCCCCCTTTTCGGCTCCCGTGCGTTTTCCCTCCAAAAAACTTAGTTTTTTCCTCCTTTTTCCAGGGAGGCAGGCGTGGCTTGTGTGTGTGTGTGTGTGTGTGTGTGTGTGTGTGTGTGTGTGTGTGTGTGTGTGTGTCCCCGTCCTTGCAGGCGGGCCCCTTTCGACAGCCGGCCGTTTTCCCTCCAAAAAACTTAGTATATACACCTTTTCTTTCTTTTTTTCGGCAGGCAGGCAGGTGTGTGTGTGTCCCCGTCCCTCCCGAGAGAGCGCTGCCCCTTGCCTCTGCCCGCAGGTGCCGACGGTCCGCTTTCGCTTGCAGCTCACTCGGCACGGCTGCTGCTGGTGGGAGGGGCCTAAGCTAAGGAGGCCGGCCGGCTGGCGCCCCCCGCGGCTGCGGTCGTTGTCGGGCCGTTGACAGGAGATCAAAGAGCAGGGCCCCCGCCCGGGACTGGCGGGCAGGCAGGCGAGCAAGCAGGCAGGCAAGAGAGGGGGAGAGCGGAGTCCGGGCGGCCGGCAGCCGCGTGCGGACCGGGCTCCAGAGGCGTCGGCCTGCGCCGCTGCGCGCCAGCCGGACGCCCGCGCGCCCGCCCAAGGCCGGCGTCGGGCATCGCTTCTCGGCCTTTTGGCTAAGATCAAGTGTAGTATCTGTTCTTATCAGTTTAATATCTGATACGTCCCCCATCGGGGGACCACATATTAAACGGATTTTTGGAACAGGGAGCTGGATCAGGAGCTTGCTCCGTCCTCTCCACGCATCGGCCCGGTATTGCAGCGCCTCCGGGAACGGTGCACTACCTTCTCTCAGCGGTGAAAAGACAGACGTAGCTAGCAAGCAAGCGAGGTGGACCGGAGCTCCTTCCTCTCCGGTCTCGTCTCTCGTCCATCTGTGTGTCTCTGTGTCTCTCTCTCTCCCCCTCCCCGTTCCCGTGCTCCCTCCGTGCACTTTCCCGCGCCTCGACTCTCTCGGCAAGCAGGCCGGCCCCCTTTTCGGCTCCCGTGCGTTTTCCCTCCAAAAAACTTAGTTTTTTCCTCCTTTTTCCAGGGAGGCAGGCGTGGCTTGTGTGTGTGTGTGTGTGTGTGTGTGTGTGTGTGTGTGTGTGTGTGTGTGTCCCCGTCCTTGCAGGCGGGCCCCTTTCGACAGCCGGCCGTTTTCCCTCCAAAAAACTTAGTATATACACCTTTTCTTTCTTTTTTTCGGCAGGCAGGCAGGTGTGTGTGTGTCCCCGTCCCTCCCGAGAGAGCGCTGCCCCTTGCCTCTGCCCGCAGGTGCCGACGGTCCGCTTTCGCTTGCAGCTCACTCGGCACGGCTGCTGCTGGTGGGAGGGGCCTAAGCTAAGGAGGCCGGCCGGCTGGCGCCCCCCGCGGCTGCGGTCGTTGTCGGGCCGTTGACAGGAGATCAAAGAGCAGGGCCCCCGCCCGGGACTGGCGGGCAGGCAGGCGAGCAAGCAGGCAGGCAAGAGAGGGGGAGAGCGGAGTCCGGGCGGCCGGCAGCCGCGTGCGGACCGGGCTCCAGAGGCGTCGGCCTGCGCCGCTGCGCGCCAGCCGGACGCCCGCGCGCCCGCCCAAGGCCGGCGTCGGGCATCGCTTCTCGGCCTTTTGGCTAAGATCAAGTGTAGTATCTGTTCTTATCAGTTTAATATCTGATACGTCCCCCATCGGGGGACCACATATTAAACGGATTTTTGGAACAGGGAGCTGGATCAGGAGCTTGCTCCGTCCTCTCCACGCATCGGCCCGGTATTGCAGCGCCTCCGGGAACGGTGCACTACCTTCTCTCAGCGGTGAAAAGACAGACGTAGCTAGCAAGCAAGCGAGGTGGACCGGAGCTCCTTCCTCTCCGGTCTCGTCTCTCGTCCATCTGTGTGTCTCTGTGTCTCTCTCTCTCCCCCTCCCCGTTCCCGTGCTCCCTCCGTGCACTTTCCCGCGCCTCGACTCTCTCGGCAAGCAGGCCGGCCCCCTTTTCGGCTCCCGTGCGTTTTCCCTCCAAAAAACTTAGTTTTTTCCTCCTTTTTCCAGGGAGGCAGGCGTGGCTTGTGTGTGTGTGTGTGTGTGTGTGTGTGTGTGTGTGTGTGTGTGTGTGTGTGTCCCCGTCCTTGCAGGCGGGCCCCTTTCGACAGCCGGCCGTTTTCCCTCCAAAAAACTTAGTATATACACCTTTTCTTTCTTTTTTTCGGCAGGCAGGCAGGTGTGTGTGTGTCCCCGTCCCTCCCGAGAGAGCGCTGCCCCTTGCCTCTGCCCGCAGGTGCCGACGGTCCGCTTTCGCTTGCAGCTCACTCGGCACGGCTGCTGCTGGTGGGAGGGGCCTAAGCTAAGGAGGCCGGCCGGCTGGCGCCCCCCGCGGCTGCGGTCGTTGTCGGGCCGTTGACAGGAGATCAAAGAGCTGGGCCCCCGCCCGGGACTGGCGGGCAGGCAGGCGAGCAAGCAGGCAGGCAAGAGAGGGGGAGAGCGGAGTCCGGGCGGCCGGCAGCCGCGTGCGGACCGGGCTCCAGAGGCGTCGGCCTGCGCCGCTGCGCGCCAGCCGGACGCCCGCGCGCCCGCCCAAGGCCGGCGTCGGGCATCGCTTCTCGGCCTTTTGGCTAAGATCAAGTGTAGTATCTGTTCTTATCAGTTTAATATCTGATACGTCCCCCATCGGGGGACCACATATTAAACGGATTTTTGGAACAGGGAGCTGGATCAGGAGCTTGCTCCGTCCTCTCCACGCATCGGCCCGGTATTGCAGCGCCTCCGGGAACGGTGCACTACCTTCTCTCAGCGGTGAAAAGACAGACGTAGCTAGCAAGCAAGCGAGGTGGACCGGAGCTCCTTCCTCTCCGGTCTCGTCTCTCGTCCATCTGTGTGTCTCTGTGTCTCTCTCTCTCCCCCTCCCCGTTCCCGTGCTCCCTCCGTGCACTTTCCCGCGCCTCGACTCTCTCGGCAAGCAGGCCGGCCCCCTTTTCGGCTCCCGTGCGTTTTCCCTCCAAAAAACTTAGTTTTTTCCTCCTTTTTCCAGGGAGGCAGGCGTGGCTTGTGTGTGTGTGTGTGTGTGTGTGTGTGTGTGTGTGTGTGTGTGTGTGTGTCCCCGTCCTTGCAGGCGGGCCCCTTTCGACAGCCGGCCGTTTTCCCTCCAAAAAACTTAGTATATACACCTTTTCTTTCTTTTTTTCGGCAGGCAGGCAGGTGTGTGTGTGTCCCCGTCCCTCCCGAGAGAGCGCTGCCCCTTGCCTCTGCCCGCAGGTGCCGACGGTCCGCTTTCGCTTGCAGCTCACTCGGCACGGCTGCTGCTGGTGGGAGGGGCCTAAGCTAAGGAGGCCGGCCGGCTGGCGCCCCCCGCGGCTGCGGTCGTTGTCGGGCCGTTGACAGGAGATCAAAGAGCAGGGCCCCCGCCCGGGACTGGCGGGCAGGCAGGCGAGCAAGCAGGCAGGCAAGAGAGGGGGAGAGCGGAGTCCGGGCGGCCGGCAGCCGCGTGCGGACCGGGCTCCAGAGGCGTCGGCCTGCGCCGCTGCGCGCCAGCCGGACGCCCGCGCGCCCGCCCAAGGCCGGCGTCGGGCATCGCTTCTCGGCCTTTTGGCTAAGATCAAGTGTAGTATCTGTTCTTATCAGTTTAATATCTGATACGTCCCCCATCGGGGGACCACATATTAAACGGATTTTTGGAACAGGGAGCTGGATCAGGAGCTTGCTCCGTCCTCTCCACGCATCGGCCCGGTATTGCAGCGCCTCCGGGAACGGTGCACTACCTTCTCTCAGCGGTGAAAAGACAGACGTAGCTAGCAAGCAAGCGAGGTGGACCGGAGCTCCTTCCTCTCCGGTCTCGTCTCTCGTCCATCTGTGTGTCTCTGTGTCTCTCTCTCTCCCCCTCCCCGTTCCCGTGCTCCCTCCGTGCACTTTCTCGACTCTCTCGGCAAGCAGGCCGGCCCCCTTTTCGGCTCCCGTGCGTTTTCCCTCCAAAAAACTTAGTTTTTTCCTCCTTTTTCCAGGGAGGCAGGCGTGGCTTGTGTGTGTGTGTGTGTGTGTGTGTGTGTGTGTGTGTGTGTGTGTGTGTGTGTCCCCGTCCTTGCAGGCGGGCCCCTTTCGACAGCCGGCCGTTTTCCCTCCAAAAAACTTAGTATATACACCTTTTCTTTCTTTTTTTCGGCAGGCAGGCAGGTGTGTGTGTGTCCCCGTCCCTCCCGAGAGAGCGCTGCCCCTTGCCTCTGCCCGCAGGTGCCGACGGTCCGCTTTCGCTTGCAGCTCACTCGGCACGGCTGCTGCTGGTGGGAGGGGCCTAAGCTAAGGAGGCCGGCCGGCTGGCGCCCCCCGCGGCTGCGGTCGTTGTCGGGCCGTTGACAGGAGATCAAAGAGCAGGGCCCCCGCCCGGGACTGGCGGGCAGGCAGGCGAGCAAGCAGGCAGGCAAGAGAGGGGGAGAGCGGAGTCCGGGCGGCCGGCAGCCGCGTGCGGACCGGGCTCCAGAGGCGTCGGCCTGCGCCGCTGCGCGCCAGCCGGACGCCCGCGCGCCCGCCCAAGGCCGGCGTCGGGCATCGCTTCTCGGCCTTTTGGCTAAGATCAAGTGTAGTATCTGTTCTTATCAGTTTAATATCTGATACGTCCCCCATCGGGGGACCACATATTAAACGGATTTTTGGAACAGGGAGCTGGATCAGGAGCTTGCTCCGTCCTCTCCACGCATCGGCCCGGTATTGCAGCGCCTCCGGGAACGGTGCACTACCTTCTCTCAGCGGTGAAAAGACAGACGTAGCTAGCAAGCAAGCGAGGTGGACCGGAGCTCCTTCCTCTCCGGTCTCGTCTCTCGTCCATCTGTGTGTCTCTGTGTCTCTCTCTCTCCCCCTCCCCGTTCCCGTGCTCCCTCCGTGCACTTTCCCGCGCCTCGACTCTCTCGGCAAGCAGGCCGGCCCCCTTTTGGACTTTTGATGTCACGTTGGGATCGGCCGAAATTTGTCGGGACGTGTGGGACAAAGCAGAAAGTGTTAAGGACAGAGCACCCATGGACATGTTCCGTGTGGAGCCTTTATTCGCCAGGGAGTTGCGACCACTGTTTGCACATATGTCGCATCCTTTTTTCCTGAAGAGGACATCGTAACCTTTCTAAAACGTTTTGTGGATGTGCAAGGTGCAGGGCGGAAAGAGTTGGATGCTAAGGGGTACTGGACCGGCAGAAGGAGGTTCCTGGTCCGCCTTCGGCCCGGTCCTGGGCTGGCCGGTGGACTAGTGCACCCCCCATCATCCTTCTCCATTGGAGTGAACAGAGGTACCTTACGTTACCCGGGTCAGCCGATTGTTTGTTACAGGTGCGGCAAAGCAGGACACATGGCGACGAATTGTTCCGAAGTGAGGTGCAGGAAGTGTGGTGCGGGAGGACATTTGGCTTCGACCTGCCGGGAGACGATTTCGTGTAACTTGTGTGGAAGACAGGGGCACCTGTATGGTGTGTGCCCCAGTCGGAAGAGAACATATGCGGATGCCGCTGCAGCAGGTGGTACGGGCGGCTCAAGCGGAGGGGTGACGCATCGTGCAGACTTATTGATGGAGAATGCTGCTACCGCAACAGTAAAGAAGAAGGAGCTACAGCCAGTCAGAAGGCAGGACACAGCTGGACCGAGCACAGACGGACAGACCGGTGGTCCTGAGAGTGAAGAAACAGATACGGTCGCAGACGGAATGAGAGAGGGTGAAGACCTTGAGTCTTCAGAGAGGGGGAGGTGGTGGAGGAAATAATGGAGGGAATTTCAGTGGGGAATGTGAATTGGGCGGAA
The DNA here is from genome assembly GCF_055471065.1 of Atractosteus spatula. Classification (NCBI taxonomy): domain Eukaryota; kingdom Metazoa; phylum Chordata; class Actinopteri; order Semionotiformes; family Lepisosteidae; genus Atractosteus; species Atractosteus spatula. Next base: position 77,266 of record NW_028296871.1, read on the forward strand.
ATTGTATCTGATGAGGAGAGGGAGGGAGTTCGGTATGTGCTTGCCAAGAGGAAGAGTAAGAGGAAAATGGGGAAGGAGGCGGACCAACGACAAGCGAAGGAAGGTAGGGTAAGTGTAGTTGACCCAAATCCCTATGAGGGGTTGGAGGTAGAAAGCATCGAGATTGAAAGCGAGGAGGAGGGGCTCAGCGAGGATGTATTAGGTCAGAGGGGGGTTAGGGGAGACTTAGAGGACGTAAGGGCTGAGGAGTCCGAGATGGAGGAGAAGGAGAGTGAGAGGTTCAGCGCCGGTAAAGCAGTGGTGGGAGAGGGGACGGGAAGTGTGAAGGGGGACGAGGGTGAGATAGAAGTGGGTGGGGGAGAGAGGGTGGAAGAGGGAGTGAGAGAGGTCGTTCAGATAGTGGAGGGAGCGGGGGCGGAAAGCAGGGGAGAGAGTACGGGAGAGAGTGTGAGAGAGGGGAGTGTAACATCAGGCAGTGTGAGTGAGGAAGAAAAGCGGGACGACGGGTGGGAGGATTGGAAGAGGGAAAGAGGAGATCGGGTGGTTTCGGTGGCGGAGGTACCGGAGTGGGCGATGAGGCGTTGAGGCCCGGGTACAGGAGTCGACAAGCTTAAAGGTTCCTGATGTAGGTGTGGATAAGGACAAACATAGGAGTACCGTGAAGGATGTGTCGGAGCGGTTTGAAGTAAAACATCAATCCTTCTGTTTTGAGTACGTGTTATCGGACAATGTTTTGTTTGCTTTCATTGTGTCAGGGCAGGATGCGGCTGAGGTTGACAAGGTTGGCAGAGACTTGGGGGAAAAGATGCTCGGGGGAAAGCCTAGATAGAAGAAGGTTGAAAGAAGACAAGCAAGGAAGAAGAAGGAAGGGAGGTAGTGGAGTAAGAGCAAAAGAAGTTTTGCATGAGGGGTGGAATTATGTATATGGGCTAGAACTTGTGCAGGAAGGGGTGAGTTTCGAATAGGTGGGGAGACGGGGTAGGAATGTAAATAGATTAGCAAGATGTTGTATAGAGCATTATGTAAAGTTTGAAGAGGTGAATGATGGGTTTTGTGGGTTTGTGGTTTGAGTACGGGAATAATTTAGTATTAGGGGAGGGCTTGATTTGCATACAGGGTGGGGTTATGCTAATGACTGGTTGATTTAAGTTTGATGTATTTGTGGAACCGGGTTTGATGTTTGGGGTTTTTTGGTTATACCGAGGTTGGATTTATGGATTTTTGTATTTGCAATAAAAAAAAAAAAAAAAAAAAAATCTGTTCTTATCAGTTTAATATCTGATACGTCCCCCATCGGGGGACCACATATTAAACGGATTTTTGGAACAGGGAGCTGGATCAGGAGCTTGCTCCGTCCTCTCCACGCATCGGCCCGGTATTGCAGCGCCTCCGGGAACGGTGCACTACCTTCTCTCAGCGGTGAAAAGACAGACGTAGCTAGCAAGCAAGCGAGGTGGACCGGAGCTCCTTCCTCCTCGGTCTCGTCTCTCGTCCATCTGTGTGTCTCTGTGTCTCTCTTCTCCCCCCTCCCCGTTCCCGTGCTCCCTCCGTGCACTTTCCCGCGCCTCGACTCTCTCGGCAAGCAGGCGGCCCCCTTTTCGGCTCCCGTGCGTTTTCCCTCCAAAAAACTTAGTTTTTCCTCCTTTTTCCAGGGAGGCAGGCGTGGCTTGTGTGTGTGTGTGTGTGTGTGTGTGTGTGTGTGTGTGTGTGTGTGTGTCTTGTCCCGTCCTTGCAGGCGGGCCCCTTTCGACAGCCGGCCGTTTTCCCTCCAAAAAACTTAGTATATACACCTTTTCTTTCTTTTTTTCGGCAGGCAGGCAGGTGTGTGTGTGTCCCCGTCCCTCCCGAGAGAGCGCTGCCCCTTGCCTCTGCCCGCAGGTGCCGACGGTCCGCTTTCGCTTGCAGCTCACTCGGCACGGCTGCTGCTGGTGGGAGGGGCCTAAGCTAAGGAGGCCGGCCGGCTGGCGCCCCCGCGGCTGCGGTCGTTGTCGGGCCTTGACAGGAGATCAAAGAGCAGGGCCCCCGCCCGGGACTGGCGGGCAGGCAGGCGAGCAAGCAGGCAGGCAAGAGAGGGGGAGAGCGGAGTCCGGGCGGCCGGCAGCCGCGTGCGGACCGGGCTCCAGAGGCGTCGGCCTGCGCCGCTGCGCGCCAGCCGGACGCCCGCGCGCCCGCCCAAGGCCGGCGTCGGGCATCGCTTCTCGGCCTTTTGGCTAAGATCAAGTGTAGTATCTGTTCTTATCAGTTTAATATCTGATACGTCCCCCATCGGGGGACCACATATTAAACGGATTTTTGGAACAGGGAGCTGGATCAGGAGCTTGCTCCGTCCTCTCCACGCATCGGCCCGGTATTGCAGCGCCTCCGGGAACGGTGCACTACCTTCTCTCAGCGGTGAAAAGACAGACGTAGCTAGCAAGCAAGCGAGGTGGACCGGAGCTCCTTCCTCTCCGGTCTCGTCTCTCGTCCATCTGTGTGTCTCTGTGTCTCTCTCTCTCCCCCTCCCCGTTCCCGTGCTCCCTCCGTGCACTTTCCCGCGCCTCGACTCTCTCGGCAAGCAGGCCGGCCCCCTTTTCGGCTCCCGTGCGTTTTCCCTCCAAAAAACTTAGTTTTTTCCTCCTTTTTCCAGGGAGGCAGGCGTGGCTTGTGTGTGTGTGTGTGTGTGTGTGTGTGTGTGTGTGTGTGTGTGTGTGTGTGTGTCCCCGTCCTTGCAGGCGGGCCCCTTTCGACAGCCGGCCGTTTTCCCTCCAAAAAACTTAGTATATACACCTTTTCTTTCTTTTTTTCGGCAGGCAGGCAGGTGTGTGTGTGTCCCCGTCCCTCCCGAGAGAGCGCTGCCCCTTGCCTCTGCCCGCAGGTGCCGACGGTCCGCTTTCGCTTGCAGCTCACTCGGCACGGCTGCTGCTGGTGGGAGGGGCCTAAGCTAAGGAGGCCGGCCGGCTGGCGCCCCCCGCGGCTGCGGTCGTTGTCGGGCCGTTGACAGGAGATCAAAGAGCAGGGCCCCCGCCCGGGACTGGCGGGCAGGCAGGCGAGCAAGCAGGCAGGCAAGAGAGGGGGAGAGCGGAGTCCGGGCGGCCGGCAGCCGCGTGCGGACCGGGCTCCAGAGGCGTCGGCCTGCGCCGCTGCGCGCCAGCCGGACGCCCGCGCGCCCGCCCAAGGCCGGCGTCGGGCATCGCTTCTCGGCCTTTTGGCTAAGATCAAGTGTAGTATCTGTTCTTATCAGTTTAATATCTGATACGTCCCCCATCGGGGGACCACATATTAAACGGATTTTTGGAACAGGGAGCTGGATCAGGAGCTTGCTCCGTCCTCTCCACGCATCGGCCCGGTATTGCAGCGCCTCCGGGAACGGTGCACTACCTTCTCTCAGCGGTGAAAAGACAGACGTAGCTAGCAAGCAAGCGAGGTGGACCGGAGCTCCTTCCTCTCCGGTCTCGTCTCTCGTCCATCTGTGTGTCTCTGTGTCTCTCTCTCTCCCCCTCCCCGTTCCCGTGCTCCCTCCGTGCACTTTCCCGCGCCTCGACTCTCTCGGCAAGCAGGCCGGCCCCCTTTTCGGCTCCCGTGCGTTTTCCCTCCAAAAAACTTAGTTTTTTCCTCCTTTTTCCAGGGAGGCAGGCGTGGCTTGTGTGTGTGTGTGTGTGTGTGTGTGTGTGTGTGTGTGTGTGTGTGTGTGTGTGTCCCAGTCCTTGCAGGCGGGCCCCTTTCGACAGCCGGCCGTTTTCCCTCCAAAAAACTTAGTATATACACCTTTTCTTTCTTTTTTTCGGCAGGCAGGCAGGTGTGTGTGTGTCCCCGTCCCTCCCGAGAGAGCGCTGCCCCTTGCCTCTGCCCGCAGGTGCCGACGGTCCGCTTTCGCTTGCAGCTCACTCGGCACGGCTGCTGCTGGTGGGAGGGGCCTAAGCTAAGGAGGCCGGCCGGCTGGCGCCCCCCGCGGCTGCGGTCGTTGTCGGGCCGTTGACAGGAGATCAAAGAGCAGGGCCCCCGCCCGGGACTGGCGGGCAGGCAGGCGAGCAAGCAGGCAGGCAAGAGAGGGGGAGAGCGGAGTCCGGGCGGCCGGCAGCCGCGTGCGGACCGGGCTCCAGAGGCGTCGGCCTGCGCCGCTGCGCGCCAGCCGGACGCCCGCGCGCCCGCCCAAGGCCGGCGTCGGGCATCGCTTCTCGGCCTTTTGGCTAAGATCAAGTGTAGTATCTGTTCTTATCAGTTTAATATCTGATACGTCCCCCATCGGGGGACCACATATTAAACGGATTTTTGGAACAGGGAGCTGGATCAGGAGCTTGCTCCGTCCTCTCCACGCATCGGCCCGGTATTGCAGCGCCTCCGGGAACGGTGCACTACCTTCTCTCAGCGGTGAAAAGACAGACGTAGCTAGCAAGCAAGCGAGGTGGACCGGAGCTCCTTCCTCTCCGGTCTCGTCTCTCGTCCATCTGTGTGTCTCTGTGTCTCTCTCTCTCCCCCTCCCCGTTCCCGTGCTCCCTCCGTGCACTTTCCCGCGCCTCGACTCTCTCGGCAAGCAGGCCGGCCCCCTTTTCGGCTCCCGTGCGTTTTCCCTCCAAAAAACTTAGTTTTTTCCTCCTTTTTCCAGGGAGGCAGGCGTGGCTTGTGTGTGTGTGTGTGTGTGTGTGTGTGTGTGTGTGTGTGTGTGTGTGTGTGTCCCCGTCCTTGCAGGCGGGCCCCTTTCGACAGCCGGCCGTTTTCCCTCCAAAAAACTTAGTATATACACCTTTTCTTTCTTTTTTTCGGCAGGCAGGCAGGTGTGTGTGTGTCCCCGTCCCTCCCGAGAGAGCGCTGCCCCTTGCCTCTGCCCGCAGGTGCCGACGGTCCGCTTTCGCTTGCAGCTCACTCGGCACGGCTGCTGCTGGTGGGAGGGGCCTAAGCTAAGGAGGCCGGCCGGCTGGCGCCCCCCGCGGCTGCGGTCGTTGTCGGGCCGTTGACAGGAGATCAAAGAGCAGGGCCCCCGCCCGGGACTGGCGGGCAGGCAGGCGAGCAAGCAGGCAGGCAAGAGAGGGGGAGAGCGGAGTCCGGGCGGCCGGCAGCCGCGTGCGGACCGGGCTCCAGAGGCGTCGGCCTGCGCCGCTGCGCGCCAGCCGGACGCCCGCGCGCCCGCCCAAGGCCGGCGTCGGGCATCGCTTCTCGGCCTTTTGGCTAAGATCAAGTGTAGTATCTGTTCTTATCAGTTTAATATCTGATACGTCCCCCATCGGGGGACCACATATTAAACGGATTTTTGGAACAGGGAGCTGGATCAGGAGCTTGCTCCGTCCTCTCCACGCATCGGCCCGGTATTGCAGCGCCTCCGGGAACGGTGCACTACCTTCTCTCAGCGGTGAAAAGACAGACGTAGCTAGCAAGCAAGCGAGGTGGACCGGAGCTCCTTCCTCTCCGGTCTCGTCTCTCGTCCATCTGTGTGTCTCTGTGTCTCTCTCTCTCCCCCTCCCCGTTCCCGTGCTCCCTCCGTGCACTTTCCCGCGCCTCGACTCTCTCGGCAAGCAGGCCGGCCCCCTTTTCGGCTCCCGTGCGTTTTCCCTCCAAAAAACTTAGTTTTTTCCTCCTTTTTCCAGGGAGGCAGGCGTGGCTTGTGTGTGTGTGTGTGTGTGTGTGTGTGTGTGTGTGTGTGTGTGTGTGTCCCCGTCCTTGCAGGCGGGCCCCTTTCGACAGCCGGCCGTTTTCCCTCCAAAAAACTTAGTATATACACCTTTTCTTTCTTTTTTTCGGCAGGCAGGCAGGTGTGTGTGTGTCCCCGTCCCTCCCGAGAGAGCGCTGCCCCTTGCCTCTGCCCGCAGGTGCCGACGGTCCGCTTTCGCTTGCAGCTCACTCGGCACGGCTGCTGCTGGTGGGAGGGGCCTAAGCTAAGGAGGCCGGCCGGCTGGCGCCCCCCGCGGCTGCGGTCGTTGTCGGGCCGTTGACAGGAGATCAAAGAGCAGGGCCCCCGCCCGGGACTGGCGGGCAGGCAGGCGAGCAAGCAGGCAGGCAAGAGAGGGGGAGAGCGGAGTCCGGGCGGCCGGCAGCCGCGTGCGGACCGGGCTCCAGAGGCGTCGGCCTGCGCCGCTGCGCGCCAGCCGGACGCCCGCGCGCCCGCCCAAGGCCGGCGTCGGGCATCGCTTCTCGGCCTTTTGGCTAAGATCAAGTGTAGTATCTGTTCTTATCAGTTTAATATCTGATACGTCCCCCATCGGGGGACCACATATTAAACGGATTTTTGGAACAGGGAGCTGGATCAGGAGCTTGCTCCGTCCTCTCCACGCATCGGCCCGGTATTGCAGCGCCTCCGGGAACGGTGCACTACCTTCTCTCAGCGGTGAAAAGACAGACGTAGCTAGCAAGCAAGCGAGGTGGACCGGAGCTCCTTCCTCTCCGGTCTCGTCTCTCGTCCATCTGTGTGTCTCTGTGTCTCTCTCTCTCCCCCTCCCCGTTCCCGTGCTCCCTCCGTGCACTTTCCCGCGCCTCGACTCTCTCGGCAAGCAGGCCGGCCCCCTTTTCGGCTCCCGTGCGTTTTCCCTCCAAAAAACTTAGTTTTTTCCTCCTTTTTCCAGGGAGGCAGGCGTGGCTTGTGTGTGTGTGTGTGTGTGTGTGTGTGTGTGTGTGTGTGTGTGTGTGTGTGTCCCCGTCCTTGCAGGCGGGCCCCTTTCGACAGCCGGCCGTTTTCCCTCCAAAAAACTTAGTATATACACCTTTTCTTTCTTTTTTTCGGCAGGCAGGCAGGTGTGTGTGTGTCCCCGTCCCTCCCGAGAGAGCGCTGCCCCTTGCCTCTGCCCGCAGGTGCCGACGGTCCGCTTTCGCTTGCAGCTCACTCGGCACGGCTGCTGCTGGTGGGAGGGGCCTAAGCTAAGGAGGCCGGCCGGCTGGCGCCCCCCGCGGCTGCGGTCGTTGTCGGGCCGTTGACAGGAGATCAAAGAGCAGGGCCCCCGCCCGGGACTGGCGGGCAGGCAGGCGAGCAAGCAGGCAGGCAAGAGAGGGGGAGAGCGGAGTCCGGGCGGCCGGCAGCCGCGTGCGGACCGGGCTCCAGAGGCGTCGGCCTGCGCCGCTGCGCGCCAGCCGGACGCCCGCGCGCCCGCCCAAGGCCGGCGTCGGGCATCGCTTCTCGGCCTTTTGGCTAAGATCAAGTGTAGTATCTGTTCTTATCAGTTTAATATCTGATACGTCCCCCATCGGGGGACCACATATTAAACGGATTTTTGGAACAGGGAGCTGGATCAGGAGCTTGCTCCGTCCTCTCCACGCATCGGCCCGGTATTGCAGCGCCTCCGGGAACGGTGCACTACCTTCTCTCAGCGGTGAAAAGACAGACGTAGCTAGCAAGCAAGCGAGGTGGACCGGAGCTCCTTCCTCTCCGGTCTCGTCTCTCGTCCATCTGTGTGTCTCTGTGTCTCTCTCTCTCCCCCTCCCCGTTCCCGTGCTCCCTCCGTGCACTTTCCCGCGCCTCGACTCTCTCGGCAAGCAGGCCGGCCCCCTTTTCGGCTCCCGTGCGTTTTCCCTCCAAAAAACTTAGTTTTTTCCTCCTTTTTCCAGGGAGGCAGGCGTGGCTTGTGTGTGTGTGTGTGTGTGTGTGTGTGTGTGTGTGTGTGTGTGTGTGTGTCCCCGTCCTTGCAGGCGGGCCCCTTTCGACAGCCGGCCGTTTTCCCTCCAAAAAACTTAGTATATACACCTTTTCTTTCTTTTTTTCGGCAGGCAGGCAGGTGTGTGTGTGTCCCCGTCCCTCCCGAGAGAGCGCTGCCCCTTGCCTCTGCCCGCAGGTGCCGACGGTCCGCTTTCGCTTGCAGCTCACTCGGCACGGCTGCTGCTGGTGGGAGGGGCCTAAGCTAAGGAGGCCGGCCGGCTGGCGCCCCCCGCGGCTGCGGTCGTTGTCGGGCCGTTGACAGGAGATCAAAGAGCAGGGCCCCCGCCCGGGACTGGCGGGCAGGCAGGCGAGCAAGCAGGCAGGCAAGAGAGGGGGAGAGCGGAGTCCGGGCGGCCGGCAGCCGCGTGCGGACCGGGCTCCAGAGGCGTCGGCCTGCGCCGCTGCGCGCCAGCCGGACGCCCGCGCGCCCGCCCAAGGCCGGCGTCGGGCATCGCTTCTCGGCCTTTTGGCTAAGATCAAGTGTAGTATCTGTTCTTATCAGTTTAATATCTGATACGTCCCCCATCGGGGGACCACATATTAAACGGATTTTTGGAACAGGGAGCTGGATCAGGAGCTTGCTCCGTCCTCTCCACGCATCGGCCCGGTATTGCAGCGCCTCCGGGAACGGTGCACTACCTTCTCTCAGCGGTGAAAAGACAGACGTAGCTAGCAAGCAAGCGAGGTGGACCGGAGCTCCTTCCTCTCCGGTCTCGTCTCTCGTCCATCTGTGTGTCTCTGTGTCTCTCTCTCTCCCCCTCCCCGTTCCCGTGCTCCCTCCGTGCACTTTCCCGCGCCTCGACTCTCTCGGCAAGCAGGCCGGCCCCCTTTTCGGCTCCCGTGCGTTTTCCCTCCAAAAAACTTAGTTTTTTCCTCCTTTTTCCAGGGAGGCAGGCGTGGCTTGTGTGTGTGTGTGTGTGTGTGTGTGTGTGTGTGTGTGTGTGTGTGGTGTGTCCCCGTCCTTGCAGGCGGGCCCCTTTCGACAGCCGGCCGTTTTCCCTCCAAAAAACTTAGTATATACACCTTTTCTTTCTTTTTTTCGGCAGGCAGGCAGGTGTGTGTGTGTCCCCGTCCCTCCCGAGAGAGCGCTGCCCCTTGCCTCTGCCCGCAGGTGCCGACGGTCCGCTTTCGCTTGCAGCTCACTCGGCACGGCTGCTGCTGGTGGGAGGGGCCTAAGCTAAGGAGGCCGGCCGGCTGGCGCCCCCCGCGGCTGCGGTCGTTGTCGGGCCGTTGACAGGAGATCAAAGAGCAGGGCCCCCGCCCGGGACTGGCGGGCAGGCAGGCGAGCAAGCAGGCAGGCAAGAGAGGGGGAGAGCGGAGTCCGGGCGGCCGGCAGCCGCGTGCGGACCGGGCTCCAGAGGCGTCGGCCTGCGCCGCTGCGCGCCAGCCGGACGCCCGCGCGCCCGCCCAAGGCCGGCGTCGGGCATCGCTTCTCGGCCTTTTGGCTAAGATCAAGTGTAGTATCTGTTCTTATCAGTTTAATATCTGATACGTCCCCCATCGGGGGACCACATATTAAACGGATTTTTGGAACAGGGAGCTGGATCAGGAGCTTGCTCCGTCCTCTCCACGCATCGGCCCGGTATTGCAGCGCCTCCGGGAACGGTGCACTACCTTCTCTCAGCGGTGAAAAGACAGACGTAGCTAGCAAGCAAGCGAGGTGGACCGGAGCTCCTTCCTCTCCGGTCTCGTCTCTCGTCCATCTGTGTGTCTCTGTGTCTCTCTCTCTCCCCCTCCCCGTTCCCGTGCTCCCTCCGTGCACTTTCCCGCGCCTCGACTCTCTCGGCAAGCAGGCCGGCCCCCTTTTCGGCTCCCGTGCGTTTTCCCTCCAAAAAACTTAGTTTTTTCCTCCTTTTTCCAGGGAGGCAGGCGTGGCTTGTGTGTGTGTGTGTGTGTGTGTGTGTGTGTGTGTGTGTGTGTGTGTGTGTGTCCCCGTCCTTGCAGGCGGGCCCCTTTCGACAGCCGGCCGTTTTCCCTCCAAAAAACTTAGTATATACACCTTTTCTTTCTTTTTTTCGGCAGGCAGGCAGGTGTGTGTGTGTCCCCGTCCCTCCCGAGAGAGCGCTGCCCCTTGCCTCTGCCCGCAGGTGCCGACGGTCCGCTTTCGCTTGCAGCTCACTCGGCACGGCTGCTGCTGGTGGGAGGGGCCTAAGCTAAGGAGGCCGGCCGGCTGGCGCCCCCCGCGGCTGCGGTCGTTGTCGGGCCGTTGACAGGAGATCAAAGAGCAGGGCCCCCGCCCGGGACTGGCGGGCAGGCAGGCGAGCAAGCAGGCAGGCAAGAGAGGGGGAGCGGAGTCCGGGCGGCCGGCAGCCGCGTGCGGACCGGGCTCCAGAGGCGTCGGCCTGCGCCGCTGCGCGCCAGCCGGACGCCCGCGCGCCCGCCCAAGGCCGGCGTCGGGCATCGCTTCTCGGCCTTTTGGCTAAGATCAAGTGTAGTATCTGTTCTTATCAGTTTAATATCTGATACGTCCCCCATCGGGGGACCACATATTAAACGGATTTTTGGAACAGGGAGCTGGATCAGGAGCTTGCTCCGTCCTCTCCACGCATCGGCCCGGTATTGCAGCGCCTCCGGGAACGGTGCACTACCTTCTCTCAGCGGTGAAAAGACAGACGTAGCTAGCAAGCAAGCGAGGTGGACCGGAGCTCCTTCCTCTCCGGTCTCGTCTCTCGTCCATCTGTGTGTCTCTGTGTCTCTCTCTCTCCCCCTCCCCGTTCCCGTGCTCCCTCCGTGCACTTTCCCGCGCCTCGACTCTCTCGGCAAGCAGGCCGGCCCCCTTTTCGGCTCCCGTGCGTTTTCCCTCCAAAAAACTTAGTTTTTTCCTCCTTTTTCCAGGGAGGCAGGCGTGGCTTGTGTGTGTGTGTGTGTGTGTGTGTGTGTGTGTGTGTGTGTGTGTGTGTGTGTGTGTCCCCGTCCTTGCAGGCGGGCCCCTTTCGACAGCCGGCCGTTTTCCCTCCAAAAAACTTAGTATATACACCTTTTCTTTCTTTTTTTCGGCAGGCAGGCAGGTGTGTGTGTGTCCCCGTCCCTCCCGAGAGAGCGCTGCCCCTTGCCTCTGCCCGCAGGTGCCGACGGTCCGCTTTCGCTTGCAGCTCACTCGGCACGGCTGCTGCTGGTGGGAGGGGCCTAAGCTAAGGAGGCCGGCCGGCTGGCGCCCCCCGCGGCTGCGGTCGTTGTCGGGCCGTTGACAGGAGATCAAAGAGCAGGGCCCCCGCCCGGGACTGGCGGGCAGGCAGGCGAGCAAGCAGGCAGGCAAGAGAGGGGGAGAGCGGAGTCCGGGCGGCCGGCAGCCGCGTGCGGACCGGGCTCCAGAGGCGTCGGCCTGCGCCGCTGCGCGCCAGCCGGACGCCCGCGCGCCCGCCCAAGGCCGGCGTCGGGCATCGCTTCTCGGCCTTTTGGCTAAGATCAAGTGTAGTATCTGTTCTTATCAGTTTAATATCTGATACGTCCCCCATCGGGGGACCACATATTAAACGGATTTTTGGAACAGGGAGCTGGATCAGGAGCTTGCTCCGTCCTCTCCACGCATCGGCCCGGTATTGCAGCGCCTCCGGGAACGGTGCACTACCTTCTCTCAGCGGTGAAAAGACAGACGTAGCTAGCAAGCAAGCGAGGTGGACCGGAGCTCCTTCCTCTCCGGTCTCGTCTCTCGTCCATCTGTGTGTCTCTGTGTCTCTCTCTCTCCCCCTCCCCGTTCCCGTGCTCCCTCCGTGCACTTTCCCGCGCCTCGACTCTCTCGGCAAGCAGGCCGGCCCCCTTTTCGGCTCCCGTGCGTTTTCCCTCCAAAAAACTTAGTTTTTTCCTCCTTTTTCCAGGGAGGCAGGCGTGGCTTGTGTGTGTGTGTGTGTGTGTGTGTGTGTGTGTGTGTGTGTGTGTGTGTCCCCGTCCTTGCAGGCGGGCCCCTTTCGACAGCCGGCCGTTTTCCCTCCAAAAAACTTAGTATATACACCTTTTCTTTCTTTTTTTCGGCAGGCAGGCAGGTGTGTGTGTGTCCCCGTCCCTCCCGAGAGAGCGCTGCCCCTTGCCTCTGCCCGCAGGTGCCGACGGTCCGCTTTCGCTTGCAGCTCACTCGGCACGGCTGCTGCTGGTGGGAGGGGCCTAAGCTAAGGAGGCCGGCCGGCTGGCGCCCCCCGCGGCTGCGGTCGTTGTCGGGCCGTTGACAGGAGATCAAAGAGCAGGGCCCCCGCCCGGGACTGGCGGGCAGGCAGGCGAGCAAGCAGGCAGGCAAGAGAGGGGGAGAGCGGAGTCCGGGCGGCCGGCAGCCGCGTGCGGACCGGGCTCCAGAGGCGTCGGCCTGCGCCGCTGCGCGCCAGCCGGACGCCCGCGCGCCCGCCCAAGGCCGGCGTCGGGCATCGCTTCTCGGCCTTTTGGCTAAGATCAAGTGTAGTATCTGTTCTTATCAGTTTAATATCTGATACGTCCCCCATCGGGGGACCACATATTAAACGGATTTTTGGAACAGGGAGCTGGATCAGGAGCTTGCTCCGTCCTCTCCACGCATCGGCCCGGTATTGCAGCGCCTCCGGGAACGGTGCACTACCTTCTCTCAGCGGTGAAAAGACAGACGTAGCTAGCAAGCAAGCGAGGTGGACCGGAGCTCCTTCCTCTCCGGTCTCGTCTCTCGTCCATCTGTGTGTCTCTGTGTCTCTCTCTCTCCCCCTCCCCGTTCCCGTGCTCCCTCCGTGCACTTTCCCGCGCCTCGACTCTCTCGGCAAGCAGGCCGGCCCCCTTTTCGGCTCCCGTGCGTTTTCCCTCCAAAAAACTTAGTTTTTTCCTCCTTTTTCCAGGGAGGCAGGCGTGGCTTGTGTGTGTGTGTGTGTGTGTGTGTGTGTGTGTGTGTGTGTGTGTGTGTGTGTCCCCGTCCTTGCAGGCGGGCCCCTTTCGACAGCCGGCCGTTTTCCCTCCAAAAAACTTAGTATATACACCTTTTCTTTCTTTTTTTCGGCAGGCAGGCAGGTGTGTGTGTGTCCCCGTCCCTCCCGAGAGAGCGCTGCCCCTTGCCTCTGCCCGCAGGTGCCGACGGTCCGCTTTCGCTTGCAGCTCACTCGGCACGGCTGCTGCTGGTGGGAGGGGCCTAAGCTAAGGAGGCCGGCCGGCTGGCGCCCCCCGCGGCTGCGGTCGTTGTCGGGCCGTTGACAGGAGATCAAAGAGCAGGGCCCCCGCCCGGGACTGGCGGGCAGGCAGGCGAGCAAGCAGGCAGGCAAGAGAGGGGGAGAGCGGAGTCCGGGCGGCCGGCAGCCGCGTGCGGACCGGGCTCCAGAGGCGTCGGCCTGCGCCGCTGCGCGCCAGCCGGACGCCCGCGCGCCCGCCCAAGGCCGGCGTCGGGCATCGCTTCTCGGCCTTTTGGCTAAGATCAAGTGTAGTATCTGTTCTTATCAGTTTAATATCTGATACGTCCCCCATCGGGGGACCACATATTAAACGGATTTTTGGAACAGGGAGCTGGATCAGGAGCTTGCTCCGTCCTCTCCACGCATCGGCCCGGTATTGCAGCGCCTCCGGGAACGGTGCACTACCTTCTCTCAGCGGTGAAAAGACAGACGTAGCTAGCAAGCAAGCGAGGTGGACCGGAGCTCCTTCCTCTCCGGTCTCGTCTCTCGTCCATCTGTGTGTCTCTGTGTCTCTCTCTCTCCCCCTCCCCGTTCCCGTGCTCCCTCCGTGCACTTTCCCGCGCCTCGACTCTCTCGGCAAGCAGGCCGGCCCCCTTTTCGGCTCCCGTGCGTTTTCCCTCCAAAAAACTTAGTTTTTTCCTCCTTTTTCCAGGGAGGCAGGCGTGGCTTGTGTGTGTGTGTGTGTGTGTGTGTGTGTGTGTGTGTGTGTGTGTGTGTGTGTCCCCGTCCTTGCAGGCGGGCCCCTTTCGACAGCCGGCCGTTTTCCCTCCAAAAAACTTAGTATATACACCTTTTCTTTCTTTTTTTCGGCAGGCAGGCAGGTGTGTGTGTGTCCCCGTCCCTCCCGAGAGAGCGCTGCCCCTTGCCTCTGCCCGCAGGTGCCGACGGTCCGCTTTCGCTTGCAGCTCACTCGGCACGGCTGCTGCTGGTGGGAGGGGCCTAAGCTAAGGAGGCCGGCCGGCTGGCGCCCCCCGCGGCTGCGGTCGTTGTCGGGCCGTTGACAGGAGATCAAAGAGCAGGGCCCCCGCCCGGGACTGGCGGGCAGGCAGGCGAGCAAGCAGGCAGGCAAGAGAGGGGGAGAGCGGAGTCCGGGCGGCCGGCAGCCGCGTGCGGACCGGGCTCCAGAGGCGTCGGCCTGCGCCGCTGCGCGCCAGCCGGACGCCCGCGCGCCCGCCCAAGGCCGGCGTCGGGCATCGCTTCTCGGCCTTTTGGCTAAGATCAAGTGTAGTATCTGTTCTTATCAGTTTAATATCTGATACGTCCCCCATCGGGGGACCACATATTAAACGGATTTTTGGAACAGGGAGCTGGATCAGGAGCTTGCTCCGTCCTCTCCACGCATCGGCCCGGTATTGCAGCGCCTCCGGGAACGGTGCACTACCTTCTCTCAGCGGTGAAAAGACAGACGTAGCTAGCAAGCAAGCGAGGTGGACCGGAGCTCCTTCCTCTCCGGTCTCGTCTCTCGTCCATCTGTGTGTCTCTGTGTCTCTCTCTCTCCCCCTCCCCGTTCCCGTGCTCCCTCCGTGCACTTTCCCGCGCCTCGACTCTCTCGGCAAGCAGGCCGGCCCCCTTTTCGGCTCCCGTGCGTTTTCCCTCCAAAAAACTTAGTTTTTTCCTCCTTTTTCCAGGGAGGCAGGCGTGGCTTGTGTGTGTGTGTGTGTGTGTGTGTGTGTGTGTGTGTGTGTGTGTGTGTCCCCGTCCTTGCAGGCGGGCCCCTTTCGACAGCCGGCCGTTTTCCCTCCAAAAAACTTAGTATATACACCTTTTCTTTCTTTTTTTCGGCAGGCAGGCAGGTGTGTGTGTGTCCCCGTCCCTCCCGAGAGAGCGCTGCCCCTTGCCTCTGCCCGCAGGTGCCGACGGTCCGCTTTCGCTTGCAGCTCACTCGGCACGGCTGCTGCTGGTGGGAGGGGCCTAAGCTAAGGAGGCCGGCCGGCTGGCGCCCCCCGCGGCTGCGGTCGTTGTCGGGCCGTTGACAGGAGATCAAAGAGCAGGGCCCCCGCCCGGGACTGGCGGGCAGGCAGGCGAGCAAGCAGGCAGGCAAGAGAGGGGGAGAGCGGAGTCCGGGCGGCCGGCAGCCGCGTGCGGACCGGGCTCCAGAGGCGTCGGCCTGCGCCGCTGCGCGCCAGCCGGACGCCCGCGCGCCCGCCCAAGGCCGGCGTCGGGCATCGCTTCTCGGCCTTTTGGCTAAGATCAAGTGTAGTATCTGTTCTTATCAGTTTAATATCTGATACGTCCCCCATCGGGGGACCACATATTAAACGGATTTTTGGAACAGGGAGCTGGATCAGGAGCTTGCTCCGTCCTCTCCACGCATCGGCCCGGTATTGCAGCGCCTCCGGGAACGGTGCACTACCTTCTCTCAGCGGTGAAAAGACAGACGTAGCTAGCAAGCAAGCGAGGTGGACCGGAGCTCCTTCCTCTCCGGTCTCGTCTCTCGTCCATCTGTGTGTCTCTGTGTCTCTCTCTCTCCCCCTCCCCGTTCCCGTGCTCCCTCCGTGCACTTTCCCGCGCCTCGACTCTCTCGGCAAGCAGGCCGGCCCCCTTTTCGGCTCCCGTGCGTTTTCCCTCCAAAAAACTTAGTTTTTTCCTCCTTTTTCCAGGGAGGCAGGCGTGGCTTGTGTGTGTGTGTGTGTGTGTGTGTGTGTGTGTGTGTGTGTGTGTGTGTGTGTCCCCGTCCTTGCAGGCGGGCCCCTTTCGACAGCCGGCCGTTTTCCCTCCAAAAAACTTAGTATATACACCTTTTCTTTCTTTTTTTCGGCAGGCAGGCAGGTGTGTGTGTGTCCCCGTCCCTCCCGAGAGAGCGCTGCCCCTTGCCTCTGCCCGCAGGTGCCGACGGTCCGCTTTCGCTTGCAGCTCACTCGGCACGGCTGCTGCTGGTGGGAGGGGCCTAAGCTAAGGAGGCCGGCCGGCTGGCGCCCCCCGCGGCTGCGGTCGTTGTCGGGCCGTTGACAGGAGATCAAAGAGCAGGGCCCCCGCCCGGGACTGGCGGGCAGGCAGGCGAGCAAGCAGGCAGGCAAGAGAGGGGGAGAGCGGAGTCCGGGCGGCCGGCAGCCGCGTGCGGACCGGGCTCCAGAGGCGTCGGCCTGCGCCGCTGCGCGCCAGCCGGACGCCCGCGCGCCCGCCCAAGGCCGGCGTCGGGCATCGCTTCTCGGCCTTTTGGCTAAGATCAAGTGTAGTATCTGTTCTTATCAGTTTAATATCTGATACGTCCCCCATCGGGGGACCACATATTAAACGGATTTTTGGAACAGGGAGCTGGATCAGGAGCTTGCTCCGTCCTCTCCACGCATCGGCCCGGTATTGCAGCGCCTCCGGGAACGGTGCACTACCTTCTCTCAGCGGTGAAAAGACAGACGTAGCTAGCAAGCAAGCGAGGTGGACCGGAGCTCCTTCCTCTCCGGTCTCGTCTCTCGTCCATCTGTGTGTCTCTGTGTCTCTCTCTCTCCCCCTCCCCGTTCCCGTGCTCCCTCCGTGCACTTTCCCGCGCCTCGACTCTCTCGGCAAGCAGGCCGGCCCCCTTTTCGGCTCCCGTGCGTTTTCCCTCCAAAAAACTTAGTTTTTTCCTCCTTTTTCCAGGGAGGCAGGCGTGGCTTGTGTGTGTGTGTGTGTGTGTGTGTGTGTGTGTGTGTGTGTGTGTGTGTGTGTCCCCGTCCTTGCAGGCGGGCCCCTTTCGACAGCCGGCCGTTTTCCCTCCAAAAAACTTAGTATATACACCTTTTCTTTCTTTTTTTCGGCAGGCAGGCAGGTGTGTGTGTGTCCCCGTCCCTCCCGAGAGAGCGCTGCCCCTTGCCTCTGCCCGCAGGTGCCGACGGTCCGCTTTCGCTTGCAGCTCACTCGGCACGGCTGCTGCTGGTGGGAGGGGCCTAAGCTAAGGAGGCCGGCCGGCTGGCGCCCCCCGCGGCTGCGGTCGTTGTCGGGCCGTTGACAGGAGATCAAAGAGCAGGGCCCCCGCCCGGGACTGGCGGGCAGGCAGGCGAGCAAGCAGGCAGGCAAGAGAGGGGGAGAGCGGAGTCCGGGCGGCCGGCAGCCGCGTGCGGACCGGGCTCCAGAGGCGTCGGCCTGCGCCGCTGCGCGCCAGCCGGACGCCCGCGCGCCCGCCCAAGGCCGGCGTCGGGCATCGCTTCTCGGCCTTTTGGCTAAGATCAAGTGTAGTATCTGTTCTTATCAGTTTAATATCTGATACGTCCCCCATCGGGGGACCACATATTAAACGGATTTTTGGAACAGGGAGCTGGATCAGGAGCTTGCTCCGTCCTCTCCACGCATCGGCCCGGTATTGCAGCGCCTCCGGGAACGGTGCACTACCTTCTCTCAGCGGTGAAAAGACAGACGTAGCTAGCAAGCAAGCGAGGTGGACCGGAGCTCCTTCCTCTCCGGTCTCGTCTCTCGTCCATCTGTGTGTCTCTGTGTCTCTCTCTCTCCCCCTCCCCGTTCCCGTGCTCCCTCCGTGCACTTTCCCGCGCCTCGACTCTCTCGGCAAGCAGGCCGGCCCCCTTTTCGGCTCCCGTGCGTTTTCCCTCCAAAAAACTTAGTTTTTTCCTCCTTTTTCCAGGGAGGCAGGCGTGGCTTGTGTGTGTGTGTGTGTGTGTGTGTGTGTGTGTGTGTGTGTGTGTGTGTGTGTCCCCGTCCTTGCAGGCGGGCCCCTTTCGACAGCCGGCCGTTTTCCCTCCAAAAAACTTAGTATATACACCTTTTCTTTCTTTTTTTCGGCAGGCAGGCAGGTGTGTGTGTGTCCCCGTCCCTCCCGAGAGAGCGCTGCCCCTTGCCTCTGCCCGCAGGTGCCGACGGTCCGCTTTCGCTTGCAGCTCACTCGGCACGGCTGCTGCTGGTGGGAGGGGCCTAAGCTAAGGAGGCCGGCCGGCTGGCGCCCCCCGCGGCTGCGGTCGTTGTCGGGCCGTTGACAGGAGATCAAAGAGCAGGGCCCCCGCCCGGGACTGGCGGGCAGGCAGGCGAGCAAGCAGGCAGGCAAGAGAGGGGGAGAGCGGAGTCCGGGCGGCCGGCAGCCGCGTGCGGACCGGGCTCCAGAGGCGTCGGCCTGCGCCGCTGCGCGCCAGCCGGACGCCCGCGCGCCCGCCCAAGGCCGGCGTCGGGCATCGCTTCTCGGCCTTTTGGCTAAGATCAAGTGTAGTATCTGTTCTTATCAGTTTAATATCTGATACGTCCCCCATCGGGGGACCACATATTAAACGGATTTTTGGAACAGGGAGCTGGATCAGGAGCTTGCTCCGTCCTCTCCACGCATCGGCCCGGTATTGCAGCGCCTCCGGGAACGGTGCACTACCTTCTCTCAGCGGTGAAAAGACAGACGTAGCTAGCAAGCAAGCGAGGTGGACCGGAGCTCCTTCCTCTCCGGTCTCGTCTCTCGTCCATCTGTGTGTCTCTGTGTCTCTCTCTCTCCCCCTCCCCGTTCCCGTGCTCCCTCCGTGCACTTTCCCGCGCCTCGACTCTCTCGGCAAGCAGGCCGGCCCCCTTTTCGGCTCCCGTGCGTTTTCCCTCCAAAAAACTTAGTTTTTTCCTCCTTTTTCCAGGGAGGCAGGCGTGGCTTGTGTGTGTGTGTGTGTGTGTGTGTGTGTGTGTGTGTGTGTGTGTGTGTGTGTCCCCGTCCTTGCAGGCGGGCCCCTTTCGACAGCCGGCCGTTTTCCCTCCAAAAAACTTAGTATATACACCTTTTCTTTCTTTTTTTCGGCAGGCAGGCAGGTGTGTGTGTGTCCCCGTCCCTCCCGAGAGAGCGCTGCCCCTTGCCTCTGCCCGCAGGTGCCGACGGTCCGCTTTCGCTTGCAGCTCACTCGGCACGGCTGCTGCTGGTGGGAGGGGCCTAAGCTAAGGAGGCCGGCCGGCTGGCGCCCCCCGCGGCTGCGGTCGTTGTCGGGCCGTTGACAGGAGATCAAAGAGCAGGGCCCCCGCCCGGGACTGGCGGGCAGGCAGGCGAGCAAGCAGGCAGGCAAGAGAGGGGGAGAGCGGAGTCCGGGCGGCCGGCAGCCGCGTGCGGACCGGGCTCCAGAGGCGTCGGCCTGCGCCGCTGCGCGCCAGCCGGACGCCCGCGCGCCCGCCCAAGGCCGGCGTCGGGCATCGCTTCTCGGCCTTTTGGCTAAGATCAAGTGTAGTATCTGTTCTTATCAGTTTAATATCTGATACGTCCCCCATCGGGGGACCACATATTAAACGGATTTTTGGAACAGGGAGCTGGATCAGGAGCTTGCTCCGTCCTCTCCACGCATCGGCCCGGTATTGCAGCGCCTCCGGGAACGGTGCACTACCTTCTCTCAGCGGTGAAAAGACAGACGTAGCTAGCAAGCAAGCGAGGTGGACCGGAGCTCCTTCCTCTCCGGTCTCGTCTCTCGTCCATCTGTGTGTCTCTGTGTCTCTCTCTCTCCCCCTCCCCGTTCCCGTGCTCCCTCCGTGCACTTTCCCGCGCCTCGACTCTCTCGGCAAGCAGGCCGGCCCCCTTTTCGGCTCCCGTGCGTTTTCCCTCCAAAAAACTTAGTTTTTTCCTCCTTTTTCCAGGGAGGCAGGCGTGGCTTGTGTGTGTGTGTGTGTGTGTGTGTGTGTGTGTGTGTGTGTGTGTGTGTCCCCGTCCTTGCAGGCGGGCCCCTTTCGACAGCCGGCCGTTTTCCCTCCAAAAAACTTAGTATATACACCTTTTCTTTCTTTTTTTCGGCAGGCAGGCAGGTGTGTGTGTGTCCCCGTCCCTCCCGAGAGAGCGCTGCCCCTTGCCTCTGCCCGCAGGTGCCGACGGTCCGCTTTCGCTTGCAGCTCACTCGGCACGGCTGCTGCTGGTGGGAGGGGCCTAAGCTAAGGAGGCCGGCCGGCTGGCGCCCCCCGCGGCTGCGGTCGTTGTCGGGCCGTTGACAGGAGATCAAAGAGCAGGGCCCCCGCCCGGGACTGGCGGGCAGGCAGGCGAGCAAGCAGGCAGGCAAGAGAGGGGGAGAGCGGAGTCCGGGCGGCCGGCAGCCGCGTGCGGACCGGGCTCCAGAGGCGTCGGCCTGCGCCGCTGCGCGCCAGCCGGACGCCCGCGCGCCCGCCCAAGGCCGGCGTCGGGCATCGCTTCTCGGCCTTTTGGCTAAGATCAAGTGTAGTATCTGTTCTTATCAGTTTAATATCTGATACGTCCCCCATCGGGGGACCACATATTAAACGGATTTTTGGAACAGGGAGCTGGATCAGGAGCTTGCTCCGTCCTCTCCACGCATCGGCCCGGTATTGCAGCGCCTCCGGGAACGGTGCACTACCTTCTCTCAGCGGTGAAAAGACAGACGTAGCTAGCAAGCAAGCGAGGTGGACCGGAGCTCCTTCCTCTCCGGTCTCGTCTCTCGTCCATCTGTGTGTCTCTGTGTCTCTCTCTCTCCCCCTCCCCGTTCCCGTGCTCCTCCGTGCACTTTCCCGCGCCTCGACTCTCTCGGCAAGCAGGCCGGCCCCCTTTTCGGCTCCCGTGCGTTTTCCCTCCAAAAAACTTAGTTTTTTCCTCCTTTTTCCAGGGAGGCAGGCGTGGCTTGTGTGTGTGTGTGTGTGTGTGTGTGTGTGTGTGTGTGTGTGTGTGTGTGTCCCCGTCCTTGCAGGCGGGCCCCTTTCGACAGCCGGCCGTTTTCCCTCCAAAAAACTTAGTATATACACCTTTTCTTTCTTTTTTTCGGCAGGCAGGCAGGTGTGTGTGTGTCCCCGTCCCTCCCGAGAGAGCGCTGCCCCTTGCCTCTGCCCGCAGGTGCCGACGGTCCGCTTTCGCTTGCAGCTCACTCGGCACGGCTGCTGCTGGTGGGAGGGGCCTAAGCTAAGGAGGCCGGCCGGCTGGCGCCCCCCGCGGCTGCGGTCGTTGTCGGGCCGTTGACAGGAGATCAAAGAGCAGGGCCCCCGCCCGGGACTGGCGGGCAGGCAGGCGAGCAAGCAGGCAGGCAAGAGAGGGGGAGAGCGGAGTCCGGGCGGCCGGCAGCCGCGTGCGGACCGGGCTCCAGAGGCGTCGGCCTGCGCCGCTGCGCGCCAGCCGGACGCCCGCGCGCCCGCCCAAGGCCGGCGTCGGGCATCGCTTCTCGGCCTTTTGGCTAAGATCAAGTGTAGTATCTGTTCTTATCAGTTTAATATCTGATACGTCCCCCATCGGGGGACCACATATTAAACGGATTTTTGGAACAGGGAGCTGGATCAGGAGCTTGCTCCGTCCTCTCCACGCATCGGCCCGGTATTGCAGCGCCTCCGGGAACGGTGCACTACCTTCTCTCAGCGGTGAAAAGACAGACGTAGCTAGCAAGCAAGCGAGGTGGACCGGAGCTCCTTCCTCTCCGGTCTCGTCTCTCGTCCATCTGTGTGTCTCTGTGTCTCTCTCTCTCCCCCTCCCCGTTCCCGTGCTCCCTCCGTGCACTTTCCCGCGCCTCGACTCTCTCGGCAAGCAGGCCGGCCCCCTTTTCGGCTCCCGTGCGTTTTCCCTCCAAAAAACTTAGTTTTTTCCTCCTTTTTCCAGGGAGGCAGGCGTGGCTTGTGTGTGTGTGTGTGTGTGTGTGTGTGTGTGTGTGTGTGTGTCCCCGTCCTTGCAGGCGGGCCCCTTTCGACAGCCGGCCGTTTTCCTCCAAAAAACTTAGTATATACACCTTTTCTTTCTTTTTTTCGGCAGGCAGGCAGGTGTGTGTGTGTCCCCGTCCCTCCCGAGAGAGCGCTGCCCCTTGCCTCTGCCCGCAGGTGCCGACGGTCCGCTTTCGCTTGCAGCTCACTCGGCACGGCTGCTGCTGGTGGGAGGGGCCTAAGCTAAGGAGGCCGGCCGGCTGGCGCCCCCCGCGGCTGCGGTCGTTGTCGGGCCGTTGACAGGAGATCAAAGAGCAGGGCCCCCGCCCGGGACTGGCGGGCAGGCAGGCGAGCAAGCAGGCAGGCAAGAGAGGGGGAGAGCGGAGTCCGGGCGGCCGGCAGCCGCGTGCGGACCGGGCTCCAGAGGCGTCGGCCTGCGCCGCTGCGCGCCAGCCGGACGCCCGCGCGCCCGCCCAAGGCCGGCGTCGGGCATCGCTTCTCGGCCTTTTGGCTAAGATCAAGTGTAGTATCTGTTCTTATCAGTTTAATATCTGATACGTCCCCCATCGGGGGACCACATATTAAACGGATTTTTGGAACAGGGAGCTGGATCAGGAGCTTGCTCCGTCCTCTCCACGCATCGGCCCGGTATTGCAGCGCCTCCGGGAACGGTGCACTACCTTCTCTCAGCGGTGAAAAGACAGACGTAGCTAGCAAGCAAGCGAGGTGGACCGGAGCTCCTTCCTCTCCGGTCTCGTCTCTCGTCCATCTGTGTGTCTCTGTGTCTCTCTCTCTCCCCCTCCCCGTTCCCGTGCTCCCTCCGTGCACTTTCCCGCGCCTCGACTCTCTCGGCAAGCAGGCCGGCCCCCTTTTCGGCTCCCGTGCGTTTTCCCTCCAAAAAACTTAGTTTTTTCCTCCTTTTTCCAGGGAGGCAGGCGTGGCTTGTGTGTGTGTGTGTGTGTGTGTGTGTGTGTGTGTGTGTGTGTGTGTGTGTGTGTGTCCCCGGTCCTTTGTGTGTCCCCGTCCTTGCAGGCGGGCCCCTTTCGACAGCCGGCCGTTTTCCCTCCAAAAAACTTAGTATATACACCTTTTCTTTCTTTTTTTCGGCAGGCAGGCAGGTGTGTGTGTGTCCCCGTCCCTCCCGAGAGAGCGCTGCCCCTTGCCTCTGCCCGCAGGTGCCGACGGTCCGCTTTCGCTTGCAGCTCACTCGGCACGGCTGCTGCTGGTGGGAGGGGCCTAAGCTAAGGAGGCCGGCCGGCTGGCGCCCCCCGCGGCTGCGGTCGTTGTCGGGCCGTTGACAGGAGATCAAAGAGCAGGGCCCCCGCCCGGGACTGGCGGGCAGGCAGGCGAGCAAGCAGGCAGGCAAGAGAGGGGGAGAGCGGAGTCCGGGCGGCCGGCAGCCGCGTGCGGACCGGGCTCCAGAGGCGTCGGCCTGCGCCGCTGCGCGCCAGCCGGACGCCCGCGCGCCCGCCCAAGGCCGGCGTCGGGCATCGCTTCTCGGCCTTTTGGCTAAGATCAAGTGTAGTATCTGTTCTTATCAGTTTAATATCTGATACGTCCCCCATCGGGGGACCACATATTAAACGGATTTTTGGAACAGGGAGCTGGATCAGGAGCTTGCTCCGTCCTCTCCACGCATCGGCCCGGTATTGCAGCGCCTCCGGGAACGGTGCACTACCTTCTCTCAGCGGTGAAAAGACAGACGTAGCTAGCAAGCAAGCGAGGTGGACCGGAGCTCCTTCCTCTCCGGTCTCGTCTCTCGTCCATCTGTGTGTCTCTGTGTCTCTCTCTCTCCCCCTCCCCGTTCCCGTGCTCCCTCCGTGCACTTTCCCGCGCCTCGACTCTCTCGGCAAGCAGGCCGGCCCCCTTTTCGGCTCCCGTGCGTTTTCCCTCCAAAAAACTTAGTTTTTTCCTCCTTTTTCCAGGGAGGCAGGCGTGGCTGTGTGTGTGTGTGTGTGTGTGTGTGTGTGTGTGTGTGTGTGTGTGTGTGTGTGTCCCCGTCCTTGCAGGCGGGCCCCTTTCGACAGCCGGCCGTTTTCCCTCCAAAAAACTTAGTATATACACCTTTTCTTTCTTTTTTTCGGCAGGCAGGCAGGTGTGTGTGTGTCCCCGTCCCTCCCGAGAGAGCGCTGCCCCTTGCCTCTGCCCGCAGGTGCCGACGGTCCGCTTTCGCTTGCAGCTCACTCGGCACGGCTGCTGCTGGTGGGAGGGGCCTAAGCTAAGGAGGCCGGCCGGCTGGCGCCCCCCGCGGCTGCGGTCGTTGTCGGGCCGTTGACAGGAGATCAAAGAGCAGGGCCCCCGCCCGGGACTGGCGGGCAGGCAGGCGAGCAAGCAGGCAGGCAAGAGAGGGGGAGAGCGGAGTCCGGGCGGCCGGCAGCCGCGTGCGGACCGGGCTCCAGAGGCGTCGGCCTGCGCCGCTGCGCGCCAGCCGGACGCCCGCGCGCCCGCCCAAGGCCGGCGTCGGGCATCGCTTCTCGGCCTTTTGGCTAAGATCAAGTGTAGTATCTGTTCTTATCAGTTTAATATCTGATACGTCCCCCATCGGGGGACCACATATTAAACGGATTTTTGGAACAGGGAGCTGGATCAGGAGCTTGCTCCGTCCTCTCCACGCATCGGCCCGGTATTGCAGCGCCTCCGGGAACGGTGCACTACCTTCTCTCAGCGGTGAAAAGACAGACGTAGCTAGCAAGCAAGCGAGGTGGACCGGAGCTCCTTCCTCTCCGGTCTCGTCTCTCGTCCATCTGTGTGTCTCTGTGTCTCTCTCTCTCCCCCTCCCCGTTCCCGTGCTCCCTCCGTGCACTTTCCCGCGCCTCGACTCTCTCGGCAAGCAGGCCGGCCCCCTTTTCGGCTCCCGTGCGTTTTCCCTCCAAAAAACTTAGTTTTTTCCTCCTTTTTCCAGGGAGGCAGGCGTGGCTTGTGTGTGTGTGTGTGTGTGTGTGTGTGTGTGTGTGTGTGTGTGTGTGTGTGTCCCCGTCCTTGCAGGCGGGCCCCTTTCGACAGCCGGCCGTTTTCCCTCCAAAAAACTTAGTATATACACCTTTTCTTTCTTTTTTTCGGCAGGCAGGCAGGTGTGTGTGTGTCCCCGTCCCTCCCGAGAGAGCGCTGCCCCTTGCCTCTGCCCGCAGGTGCCGACGGTCCGCTTTCGCTTGCAGCTCACTCGGCACGGCTGCTGCTGGTGGGAGGGGCCTAAGCTAAGGAGGCCGGCCGGCTGGCGCCCCCCGCGGCTGCGGTCGTTGTCGGGCCGTTGACAGGAGATCAAAGAGCAGGGCCCCCGCCCGGGACTGGCGGGCAGGCAGGCGAGCAAGCAGGCAGGCAAGAGAGGGGGAGAGCGGAGTCCGGGCGGCCGGCAGCCGCGTGCGGACCGGGCTCCAGAGGCGTCGGCCTGCGCCGCTGCGCGCCAGCCGGACGCCCGCGCGCCCGCCCAAGGCCGGCGTCGGGCATCGCTTCTCGGCCTTTTGGCTAAGATCAAGTGTAGTATCTGTTCTTATCAGTTTAATATCTGATACGTCCCCCATCGGGGGACCACATATTAAACGGATTTTTGGAACAGGGAGCTGGATCAGGAGCTTGCTCCGTCCTCTCCACGCATCGGCCCGGTATTGCAGCGCCTCCGGGAACGGTGCACTACCTTCTCTCAGCGGTGAAAAGACAGACGTAGCTAGCAAGCAAGCGAGGTGGACCGGAGCTCCTTCCTCTCCGGTCTCGTCTCTCGTCCATCTGTGTGTCTCTGTGTCTCTCTCTCTCCCCCTCCCCGTTCCCGTGCTCCCTCCGTGCACTTTCCCGCGCCTCGACTCTCTCGGCAAGCAGGCCGGCCCCCTTTTCGGCTCCCGTGCGTTTTCCCTCCAAAAAACTTAGTTTTTTCCTCCTTTTTCCAGGGAGGCAGGCGTGGCTTGTGTGTGTGTGTGTGTGTGTGTGTGTGTGTGTGTGTGTGTGTGTGTGTGTGTCCCCGTCCTTGCAGGCGGGCCCCTTTCGACAGCCGGCCGTTTTCCCTCCAAAAAACTTAGTATATACACCTTTTCTTTCTTTTTTTCGGCAGGCAGGCAGGTGTGTGTGTGTCCCCGTCCCTCCCGAGAGAGCGCTGCCCCTTGCCTCTGCCCGCAGGTGCCGACGGTCCGCTTTCGCTTGCAGCTCACTCGGCACGGCTGCTGCTGGTGGGAGGGGCCTAAGCTAAGGAGGCCGGCCGGCTGGCGCCCCCCGCGGCTGCGGTCGTTGTCGGGCCGTTGACAGGAGATCAAAGAGCAGGGCCCCCGCCCGGGACTGGCGGGCAGGCAGGCGAGCAAGCAGGCAGGCAAGAGAGGGGGAGAGCGGAGTCCGGGCGGCCGGCAGCCGCGTGCGGACCGGGCTCCAGAGGCGTCGGCCTGCGCCGCTGCGCGCCAGCCGGACGCCCGCGCGCCCGCCCAAGGCCGGCGTCGGGCATCGCTTCTCGGCCTTTTGGCTAAGATCAAGTGTAGTATCTGTTCTTATCAGTTTAATATCTGATACGTCCCCCATCGGGGGACCACATATTAAACGGATTTTTGGAACAGGGAGCTGGATCAGGAGCTTGCTCCGTCCTCTCCACGCATCGGCCCGGTATTGCAGCGCCTCCGGGAACGGTGCACTACCTTCTCTCAGCGGTGAAAAGACAGACGTAGCTAGCAAGCAAGCGAGGTGGACCGGAGCTCCTTCCTCTCCGGTCTCGTCTCTCGTCCATCTGTGTGTCTCTGTGTCTCTCTCTCTCCCCCTCCCCGTTCCCGTGCTCCCTCCGTGCACTTTCCCGCGCCTCGACTCTCTCGGCAAGCAGGCCGGCCCCCTTTTCGGCTCCCGTGCGTTTTCCCTCCAAAAAACTTAGTTTTTTCCTCCTTTTTCCAGGGAGGCAGGCGTGGCTGTGTGTGTGTGTGTGTGTGTGTGTGTGTGTGTGTGTGTGTGTGTGTGTGTCCCCGTCCTTGCAGGCGGGCCCCTTTCGACAGCCGGCCGTTTTCCCTCCAAAAAACTTAGTATATACACCTTTTCTTTCTTTTTTTCGGCAGGCAGGCAGGTGTGTGTGTGTCCCCGTCCCTCCCGAGAGAGCGCTGCCCCTTGCCTCTGCCCGCAGGTGCCGACGGTCCGCTTTCGCTTGCAGCTCACTCGGCACGGCTGCTGCTGGTGGGAGGGGCCTAAGCTAAGGAGGCCGGCCGGCTGGCGCCCCCCGCGGCTGCGGTCGTTGTCGGGCCGTTGACAGGAGATCAAAGAGCAGGGCCCCCGCCCGGGACTGGCGGGCAGGCAGGCGAGCAAGCAGGCAGGCAAGAGAGGGGGAGAGCGGAGTCCGGGCGGCCGGCAGCCGCGTGCGGACCGGGCTCCAGAGGCGTCGGCCTGCGCCGCTGCGCGCCAGCCGGACGCCCGCGCGCCCGCCCAAGGCCGGCGTCGGGCATCGCTTCTCGGCCTTTTGGCTAAGATCAAGTGTAGTATCTGTTCTTATCAGTTTAATATCTGATACGTCCCCCATCGGGGGACCACATATTAAACGGATTTTTGGAACAGGGAGCTGGATCAGGAGCTTGCTCCGTCCTCTCCACGCATCGGCCCGGTATTGCAGCGCCTCCGGGAACGGTGCACTACCTTCTCTCAGCGGTGAAAAGACAGACGTAGCTAGCAAGCAAGCGAGGTGGACCGGAGCTCCTTCCTCTCCGGTCTCGTCTCTCGTCCATCTGTGTGTCTCTGTGTCTCTCTCTCTCCCCCTCCCCGTTCCCGTGCTCCCTCCGTGCACTTTCCCGCGCCTCGACTCTCTCGGCAAGCAGGCCGGCCCCCTTTTCGGCTCCCGTGCGTTTTCCCTCCAAAAAACTTAGTTTTTTCCTCCTTTTTCCAGGGAGGCAGGCGTGGCTGTGTGTGTGTGTGTGTGTGTGTGTGTGTGTGTGTGTGTGTGTGTGTGTCCCCGTCCTTGCAGGCGGGCCCCTTTCGACAGCCGGCCGTTTTCCCTCCAAAAAACTTAGTATATACACCTTTTCTTTCTTTTTTTCGGCAGGCAGGCAGGTGTGTGTGTGTCCCCGTCCCTCCCGAGAGAGCGCTGCCCCTTGCCTCTGCCCGCAGGTGCCGACGGTCCGCTTTCGCTTGCAGCTCACTCGGCACGGCTGCTGCTGGTGGGAGGGGCCTAAGCTAAGGAGGCCGGCCGGCTGGCGCCCCCCGCGGCTGCGGTCGTTGTCGGGCCGTTGACAGGAGATCAAAGAGCAGGGCCCCCGCCCGGGACTGGCGGGCAGGCAGGCGAGCAAGCAGGCAGGCAAGAGAGGGGGAGAGCGGAGTCCGGGCGGCCGGCAGCCGCGTGCGGACCGGGCTCCAGAGGCGTCGGCCTGCGCCGCTGCGCGCCAGCCGGACGCCCGCGCGCCCGCCCAAGGCCGGCGTCGGGCATCGCTTCTCGGCCTTTTGGCTAAGATCAAGTGTAGTATCTGTTCTTATCAGTTTAATATCTGATACGTCCCCCATCGGGGGACCACATATTAAACGGATTTTTGGAACAGGGAGCTGGATCAGGAGCTTGCTCCGTCCTCTCCACGCATCGGCCCGGTATTGCAGCGCCTCCGGGAACGGTGCACTACCTTCTCTCAGCGGTGAAAAGACAGACGTAGCTAGCAAGCAAGCGAGGTGGACCGGAGCTCCTTCCTCTCCGGTCTCGTCTCTCGTCCATCTGTGTGTCTCTGTGTCTCTCTCTCTCCCCCTCCCCGTTCCCGTGCTCCCTCCGTGCACTTTCCCGCGCCTCGACTCTCTCGGCAAGCAGGCCGGCCCCCTTTTCGGCTCCCGTGCGTTTTCCCCCGTGCGTTTTCCCTCCAAAAAACTTAGTTTTTTCCTCCTTTTTCCAGGGAGGCAGGCGTGGCTTGTGTGTGTGTGTGTGTGTGTGTGTGTGTGTGTGTGTGTGTGTGTGTGTGTGTCCCCGTCCTTGCAGGCGGGCCCCTTTCGACAGCCGGCCGTTTTCCCTCCAAAAAACTTAGTATATACACCTTTTCTTTCTTTTTTTCGGCAGGCAGGCAGGTGTGTGTGTGTCCCCGTCCCTCCCGAGAGAGCGCTGCCCCTTGCCTCTGCCCGCAGGTGCCGACGGTCCGCTTTCGCTTGCAGCTCACTCGGCACGGCTGCTGCTGGTGGGAGGGGCCTAAGCTAAGGAGGCCGGCCGGCTGGCGCCCCCCGCGGCTGCGGTCGTTGTCGGGCCGTTGACAGGAGATCAAAGAGCAGGGCCCCCGCCCGGGACTGGCGGGCAGGCAGGCGAGCAAGCAGGCAGGCAAGAGAGGGGGAGAGCGGAGTCCGGGCGGCCGGCAGCCGCGTGCGGACCGGGCTCCAGAGGCGTCGGCCTGCGCCGCTGCGCGCCAGCCGGACGCCCGCGCGCCCGCCCAAGGCCGGCGTCGGGCATCGCTTCTCGGCCTTTTGGCTAAGATCAAGTGTAGTATCTGTTCTTATCAGTTTAATATCTGATACGTCCCCCATCGGGGGACCACATATTAAACGGATTTTTGGAACAGGGAGCTGGATCAGGAGCTTGCTCCGTCCTCTCCACGCATCGGCCCGGTATTGCAGCGCCTCCGGGAACGGTGCACTACCTTCTCTCAGCGGTGAAAAGACAGACGTAGCTAGCAAGCAAGCGAGGTGGACCGGAGCTCCTTCCTCTCCGGTCTCGTCTCTCGTCCATCTGTGTGTCTCTGTGTCTCTCTCTCTCCCCCTCCCCGTTCCCGTGCTCCCTCCGTGCACTTTCCCGCGCCTCGACTCTCTCGGCAAGCAGGCCGGCCCCCTTTTCGGCTCCCGTGCGTTTTCCCTCCAAAAAACTTAGTTTTTTCCTCCTTTTTCCAGGGAGGCAGGCGTGGCTTGTGTGTGTGTGTGTGTGTGTGTGTGTGTGTGTGTGTGTGTGTGTGTGTGTGTCCCCGTCCTTGCAGGCGGGCCCCTTTCGACAGCCGGCCGTTTTCCCTCCAAAAAACTTAGTATATACACCTTTTCTTTCTTTTTTTCGGCAGGCAGGCAGGTGTGTGTGTGTCCCCGTCCCTCCCGAGAGAGCGCTGCCCCTTGCCTCTGCCCGCAGGTGCCGACGGTCCGCTTTCGCTTGCAGCTCACTCGGCACGGCTGCTGCTGGTGGGAGGGGCCTAAGCTAAGGAGGCCGGCCGGCTGGCGCCCCCCGCGGCTGCGGTCGTTGTCGGGCCGTTGACAGGAGATCAAAGAGCAGGGCCCCCGCCCGGGACTGGCGGGCAGGCAGGCGAGCAAGCAGGCAGGCAAGAGAGGGGGAGAGCGGAGTCCGGGCGGCCGGCAGCCGCGTGCGGACCGGGCTCCAGAGGCGTCGGCCTGCGCCGCTGCGCGCCAGCCGGACGCCCGCGCGCCCGCCCAAGGCCGGCGTCGGGCATCGCTTCTCGGCCTTTTGGCTAAGATCAAGTGTAGTATCTGTTCTTATCAGTTTAATATCTGATACGTCCCCCATCGGGGGACCACATATTAAACGGATTTTTGGAACAGGGAGCTGGATCAGGAGCTTGCTCCGTCCTCTCCACGCATCGGCCCGGTATTGCAGCGCCTCCGGGAACGGTGCACTACCTTCTCTCAGCGGTGAAAAGACAGACGTAGCTAGCAAGCAAGCGAGGTGGACCGGAGCTCCTTCCTCTCCGGTCTCGTCTCTCGTCCATCTGTGTGTCTCTGTGTCTCTCTCTCTCCCCCTCCCCGTTCCCGTGCTCCCTCCGTGCACTTTCCCGCGCCTCGACTCTCTCGGCAAGCAGGCCGGCCCCCTTTTCGGCTCCCGTGCGTTTTCCCTCCAAAAAACTTAGTTTTTTCCTCCTTTTTCCAGGGAGGCAGGCGTGGCTTGTGTGTGTGTGTGTGTGTGTGTGTGTGTGTGTGTGTGTGTGTGTGTGTGTGTCCCCGTCCTTGCAGGCGGGCCCCTTTCGACAGCCGGCCGTTTTCCCTCCAAAAAACTTAGTATATACACCTTTTCTTTCTTTTTTTCGGCAGGCAGGCAGGTGTGTGTGTGTCCCCGTCCCTCCCGAGAGAGCGCTGCCCCTTGCCTCTGCCCGCAGGTGCCGACGGTCCGCTTTCGCTTGCAGCTCACTCGGCACGGCTGCTGCTGGTGGGAGGGGCCTAAGCTAAGGAGGCCGGCCGGCTGGCGCCCCCCGCGGCTGCGGTCGTTGTCGGGCCGTTGACAGGAGATCAAAGAGCAGGGCCCCCGCCCGGGACTGGCGGGCAGGCAGGCGAGCAAGCAGGCAGGCAAGAGAGGGGGAGAGCGGAGTCCGGGCGGCCGGCAGCCGCGTGCGGACCGGGCTCCAGAGGCGTCGGCCTGCGCCGCTGCGCGCCAGCCGGACGCCCGCGCGCCCGCCCAAGGCCGGCGTCGGGCATCGCTTCTCGGCCTTTTGGCTAAGATCAAGTGTAGTATCTGTTCTTATCAGTTTAATATCTGATACGTCCCCCATCGGGGGACCACATATTAAACGGATTTTTGGAACAGGGAGCTGGATCAGGAGCTTGCTCCGTCCTCTCCACGCATCGGCCCGGTATTGCAGCGCCTCCGGGAACGGTGCACTACCTTCTCTCAGCGGTGAAAAGACAGACGTAGCTAGCAAGCAAGCGAGGTGGACCGGAGCTCCTTCTCTCCGGTCTCGTCTCTCGTCCATCTGTGTGTCTCTGTGTCTCTCTCTCTCCCCCTCCCCGTTCCCGTGCTCCCTCCGTGCACTTTCCCGCGCCTCGACTCTCTCGGCAAGCAGGCCGGCCCCCTTTTCGGCTCCCGTGCGTTTTCCCTCCAAAAAACTTAGTTTTTTCCTCCTTTTTCCAGGGAGGCAGGCGTGGCTTGTGTGTGTGTGTGTGTGTGTGTGTGTGTGTGTGTGTGTGTGTGTGTGTGTGTCCCCGTCCTTGCAGGCGGGCCCCTTTCGACAGCCGGCCGTTTTCCCTCCAAAAAACTTAGTATATACACCTTTTCTTTCTTTTTTTCGGCAGGCAGGCAGGTGTGTGTGTGTCCCCGTCCCTCCCGAGAGAGCGCTGCCCCTTGCCTCTGCCCGCAGGTGCCGACGGTCCGCTTTCGCTTGCAGCTCACTCGGCACGGCTGCTGCTGGTGGGAGGGGCCTAAGCTAAGGAGGCCGGCCGGCTGGCGCCCCCCGCGGCTGCGGTCGTTGTCGGGCCGTTGACAGGAGATCAAAGAGCAGGGCCCCCGCCCGGGACTGGCGGGCAGGCAGGCGAGCAAGCAGGCAGTCGGCCTGCGCCGCTGCGCGCCAGCCGGACGCCCGCGCGCCCGCCCAAGGCCGGCGTCGGGCATCGCTTCTCCTGTTCTTATCAGTTTAATATCTGATACGTTCCCCCATCGGGGACCACATATTAAACGGATTTTGGAACAGGGAGCGCTAAGATCAAGTGTAGTATCTGTTCTTATCAGTTTAATATCTGATACGTCCCCCATCGGGGGACCACATATTAAACGGATTTTTGGAACAGGGAGCTGGATCAGGAGCTTGCTCCGTCCTCTCCACGCATCGGCCCGGTATTGCAGCGCCTCCGGGAACGGTGCACTACCTTCTCTCAGCGGTGAAAAGACAGACGTAGCTAGCAAGCAAGCGAGGTGGACCGGAGCTCCTTCCTCTCCGGTCTCGTCTCTCGTCCATCTGTGTGTCTCTGTGTCTCTCTCTCTCCCCCTCCCCGTTCCCGTGCTCCCTCCGTGCACTTTCCCGCGCCTCGACTCTCTCGGCAAGCAGGCCGGCCCCCTTTTCGGCTCCCGTGCGTTTTCCCTCCAAAAAACTTAGTTTTTTCCTCCTTTTTCCAGGGAGGCAGGCGTGGCTTGTGTGTGTGTGTGTGTGTGTGTGTGTGTGTGTGTGTGTGTGTGTGTGTGTGTCCCCGTCCTTGCAGGCGGGCCCCTTTCGACAGCCGGCCGTTTTCCCTCCAAAAAACTTAGTATATACACCTTTTCTTTCTTTTTTTCGGCAGGCAGGCAGGTGTGTGTGTGTCCCCGTCCCTCCCGAGAGAGCGCTGCCCCTTGCCTCTGCCCGCAGGTGCCGACGGTCCGCTTTCGCTTGCAGCTCACTCGGCACGGCTGCTGCTGGTGGGAGGGGCCTAAGCTAAGGAGGCCGGCCGGCTGGCGCCCCCCGCGGCTGCGGTCGTTGTCGGGCCGTTGACAGGAGATCAAAGAGCAGGGCCCCCGCCCGGGACTGGCGGGCAGGCAGGCGAGCAAGCAGGCAGGCAAGAGAGGGGGAGAGCGGCCGGGCGGCCGGCAGCCGCGTGCGGACCGGGCTCCAGAGGCGTCGGCCTGCGCCGCTGCGCGCCAGCCGGACGCCCGCGCGCCCGCCCAAGGCCGGCGTCGGGCATCGCTTCTCGGCCTTTTGGCTAAGATCAAGTGTAGTATCTGTTCTTATCAGTTTAATATCTGATACGTCCCCCATCGGGGGACCACATATTAAACGGATTTTTGGAACAGGGAGCTGGATCAGGAGCTTGCTCCGTCCTCTCCACGCATCGGCCCGGTATTGCAGCGCCTCCGGGAACGGTGCACTACCTTCTCTCAGCGGTGAAAAGACAGACGTAGCTAGCAAGCAAGCGAGGTGGACCGGAGCTCCTTCCTCTCCGGTCTCGTCTCTCGTCCATCTGTGTGTCTCTGTGTCTCTCTCTCTCCCCCTCCCCGTTCCCGTGCTCCCTCCGTGCACTTTCCCGCGCCTCGACTCTCTCGGCAAGCAGGCCGGCCCCCTTTTCGGCTCCCGTGCGTTTTCCCTCCAAAAAACTTAGTTTTTTCCTCCTTTTTCCAGGGAGGCAGGCGTGGCGTGTGTGTGTGTGTGTGTGTGTGTGTGTGTGTGTGTGTGTGTGTGTGTGTGTGTCCCCGTCCTTGCAGGCGGGCCCCTTTCGACAGCCGGCCGTTTTCCCTCCAAAAAACTTAGTATATACACCTTTTCTTTCTTTTTTTCGGCAGGCAGGCAGGTGTGTGTGTGTCCCCGTCCCTCCCGAGAGAGCGCTGCCCCTTGCCTCTGCCCGCAGGTGCCGACGGTCCGCTTTCGCTTGCAGCTCACTCGGCACGGCTGCTGCTGGTGGGAGGGGCCTAAGCTAAGGAGGCCGGCCGGCTGGCGCCCCCCGCGGCTGCGGTCGTTGTCGGGCCGTTGACAGGAGATCAAAGAGCAGGGCCCCCGCCCGGGACTGGCGGGCAGGCAGGCGAGCAAGCAGGCAGGCAAGAGAGGGGGAGAGCGGAGTCCGGGCGGCCGGCAGCCGCGTGCGGACCGGGCTCCAGAGGCGTCGGCCTGCGCCGCTGCGCGCCAGCCGGACGCCCGCGCGCCCGCCCAAGGCCGGCGTCGGGCATCGCTTCTCGGCCTTTTGGCTAAGATCAAGTGTAGTATCTGTTCTTATCAGTTTAATATCTGATACGTCCCCCATCGGGGGACCACATATTAAACGGATTTTTGGAACAGGGAGCTGGATCAGGAGCTTGCTCCGTCCTCTCCACGCATCGGCCCGGTATTGCAGCGCCTCCGGGAACGGTGCACTACCTTCTCTCAGCGGTGAAAAGACAGACGTAGCTAGCAAGCAAGCGAGGTGGACCGGAGCTCCTTCCTCTCCGGTCTCGTCTCTCGTCCATCTGTGTGTCTCTGTGTCTCTCTCTCTCCCCCTCCCCGTTCCCGTGCTCCCTCCGTGCACTTTCCCGCGCCTCGACTCTCTCGGCAAGCAGGCCGGCCCCCTTTTCGGCTCCCGTGCGTTTTCCCTCCAAAAAACTTAGTTTTTTCCTCCTTTTTCCAGGGAGGCAGGCGTGGCTTGTGTGTGTGTGTGTGTGTGTGTGTGTGTGTGTGTGTGTGTGTGTGTGTGTGTCCCCGTCCTTGCAGGCGGGCCCCTTTCGACAGCCGGCCGTTTTCCCTCCAAAAAACTTAGTATATACACCTTTTCTTTCTTTTTTTCGGCAGGCAGGCAGGTGTGTGTGTGTCCCCGTCCCTCCCGAGAGAGCGCTGCCCCTTGCCTCTGCCCGCAGGTGCCGACGGTCCGCTTTCGCTTGCAGCTCACTCGGCACGGCTGCTGCTGGTGGGAGGGGCCTAAGCTAAGGAGGCCGGCCGGCTGGCGCCCCCCGCGGCTGCGGTCGTTGTCGGGCCGTTGACAGGAGATCAAAGAGCAGGGCCCCCGCCCGGGACTGGCGGGCAGGCAGGCGAGCAAGCAGGCAGGCAAGAGAGGGGGAGAGCGGAGTCCGGGCGGCCGGCAGCCGCGTGCGGACCGGGCTCCAGAGGCGTCGGCCTGCGCCGCTGCGCGCCAGCCGGACGCCCGCGCGCCCGCCCAAGGCCGGCGTCGGGCATCGCTTCTCGGCCTTTTGGCTAAGATCAAGTGTAGTATCTGTTCTTATCAGTTTAATATCTGATACGTCCCCCATCGGGGGACCACATATTAAACGGATTTTTGGAACAGGGAGCTGGATCAGGAGCTTGCTCCGTCCTCTCCACGCATCGGCCCGGTATTGCAGCGCCTCCGGGAACGGTGCACTACCTTCTCTCAGCGGTGAAAAGACAGACGTAGCTAGCAAGCAAGCGAGGTGGACCGGAGCTCCTTCCTCTCCGGTCTCGTCTCTCGTCCATCTGTGTGTCTCTGTGTCTCTCTCTCTCCCCCTCCCCGTTCCCGTGCTCCCTCCGTGCACTTTCCCGCGCCTCGACTCTCTCGGCAAGCAGGCCGGCCCCCTTTTCGGCTCCCGTGCGTTTTCCCTCCAAAAAACTTAGTTTTTTCCTCCTTTTTCCAGGGAGGCAGGCGTGGCTTGTGTGTGTGTGTGTGTGTGTGTGTGTGTGTGTGTGTGTGTGTGTGTGTGTGTGTGTCCCCGTCCTTGCAGGCGGGCCCCTTTCGACAGCCGGCCGTTTTCCCTCCAAAAAACTTAGTATATACACCTTTTCTTTCTTTTTTTCGGCAGGCAGGCAGGTGTGTGTGTGTCCCCGTCCCTCCCGAGAGAGCGCTGCCCCTTGCCTCTGCCCGCAGGTGCCGACGGTCCGCTTTCGCTTGCAGCTCACTCGGCACGGCTGCTGCTGGTGGGAGGGGCCTAAGCTAAGGAGGCCGGCCGGCTGGCGCCCCCCGCGGCTGCGGTCGTTGTCGGGCCGTTGACAGGAGATCAAAGAGCAGGGCCCCCGCCCGGGACTGGCGGGCAGGCAGGCGAGCAAGCAGGCAGGCAAGAGAGGGGGAGAGCGGAGTCCGGGCGGCCGGCAGCCGCGTGCGGACCGGGCTCCAGAGGCGTCGGCCTGCGCCGCTGCGCGCCAGCCGGACGCCCGCGCGCCCGCCCAAGGCCGGCGTCGGGCATCGCTTCTCGGCCTTTTGGCCAAGATCCAAAAGCGCGTGGCTTGACCGCGGCTGGAGGGCTTACCAAAAGACGAGAAGGGCGGAGGACGGGGAGAGCGGCGGACCCTACCGGAGGGGACTCCATTACGAGGAAGGCAACAAGGCGGCAACCAGGCGGAAGACACCCTTTGAAGACCGCGGAGTCCGGAAGATCTTGAGCCACCACTGGAATCGCTCTGGGTTGAGCCCAGGGGGTGAAGGTGGGGCTCCCAGATGACGGCAGCGAAGGGTGAGTTGCCTTTCCCTCTGGCGGCCGGGCACCCTCTGTCCCGTGAGGGGCAGATGCGGCGCACGGTGCGCTTCGTATTGAAGAGCCAGGAAGATGCGGCAGAATGGATGGTCAGGAGGACCTTCGAGAGAAGAATAGTTTTCGATTTGTTAGGAGTCAGGAAGGAAGACATCCTGTGCATTCAGGATTTTCAGAACAGGAACCTCTACGATCTAACGGTAACCTCGGAACCTGAAGTGATCAGGGTATGGAACAAGATAGAGCTTCTGAGAAACACGGAACCCTTGGCAAAATTTGTAATTGAACCCCTGTTCGCCCGTGAACTCCGGCCAATTACTGTCCATATGTTTAATGGCAATGTACCAGAGTCTATCGTCTCTATCTTTCTAAAGAGATTTGTAGATCTTCAAGGCGAAGGAAAAAAGGTCATGGATGAGGAGAACGTCTGGACGGCCAAATGGCGGTACATGGCGAGGTTCCGGACCTGTTTGATGACACCTGGAGGCGTGCTGCACCCCCCGGCTACCTTCACCATTGGCCCCAATAGAGGTTACCTTATGTACCCGGGGCAACCGAAAACGTGCAGACGATGTGGCCAGGAGGGGCACCTGGTGGTGGATTGCAGGACAGAGATCTGCAGGAGGTGCGGCCGAACCGGGCACGTGGCGGCGGTGTGCCACCACGCCTTGGTGTGTAACCTGTGCGGTGAGGAGGGCCACCTGTATAGGAATTGCCCAAAGAAGGTCCGGAGCTTCGCCTCAGTCGTCTCGGGAGAGGTGGAAGGGCAAGCAGGAACTCCTACACCACAGGGGAGGAAAGACGAAGGTCCTACTTACCTGGCAGACGACCCCGCGGAACAGGGGACAAGAGAAGGTGCGTCGTCAGAAAATTCAGAACCAAGTCCCCAGGAAGCTGCGGACGGTGAGGAGACGGAACATCAGAACCCTCCCGCTGATGGTCTGACACCTGCGGCGCCACAAGAGGGAGCCAGAGAAGAGGCATCCTCGGGCGGCGAGTGGACGCCTGTGGAGAACAAAAAGAAGAAGAATAAGAAGAAGGAAAAGAAGGGTAAAAGACAAAGAGAGTCCTCAGAAGAAGATGGCGAATGGGATGGAGACAAAAGAGTCAAGGAAGCATGGTCTCCCCCAGATGAAGACTCCATGACTTCTGATAGTGAGTCCGAGGGCCCTGAGAGTGTGTCGGTCGAGGGAGACGAGACCAGGGTGGACGGGGACTCTGTGGAAGGTCCAAGGGAAGAAGAGGAACTGGAACAGGATCCAGCTCAGAAGGAACCTGGCACCGGTCCAGAACAGGAGGTTGAAGAGATGGATGAAGAAGCGGAGAGACCTAACCCCCAGCCAGAAGAAGAAGGAGGAGGGGGCAGGCCCCCCCCCCCAACTG
Organism: Atractosteus spatula; assembly: GCF_055471065.1. Classification (NCBI taxonomy): domain Eukaryota; kingdom Metazoa; phylum Chordata; class Actinopteri; order Semionotiformes; family Lepisosteidae; genus Atractosteus; species Atractosteus spatula. The sequence goes on from NW_028296871.1 coordinate 114,314, forward strand.
AGTCGCACTCCTCCTGGGCCGAGCAGGCCGGAGAAGGGGCGATGGGAACAGGGCTAAATTTCCAGCCTGAAAATTTAATCGACTCAGATGAGAGTGGCTCCATACCTTTGAGCGGAAGGTCAGGTCCGGACGGAGAGTCTTCCTTTGTCCCGGCCTCCCCGTCGCTATCTGGGTTTTTCAGCCCTGGTAGCAGCACCGGTTCAGAAGATCCCCCGAGCTGACTTCAGTGAAGTTGAACCCCCCCCCAAGAATGCCGAATGGGCCCTTGGAGCACCCTGAGTGTAAGACTTCCTCTCCTTTCCCATGGATTACACCATCTGCTCGGTCAACGTCAGGGGGTTGAAAAATAAAATCAAACGTGTTGCGGTCTTTAAAGACTTGGCCGAGAGACGTTTTAGTTTTTGTTTTCTTCAAGAAGCGCACTTGGGGTCGGAGAGGGATGTTCTTGATTTTAAGAGCGACTGGCGCAAAGGGGACTCGTGGTGGAGTGTGGGGGGAGTGCATTCCTCGGGAGTGGGGATTCTCAGCGGATCGCCGAACTTTGTGGCTAGTGAGGCCACATCGGTCGTCCCTGGGCGCCTCCTAGTGGTAGACGGGGTATGGGACACAATGCGGGTCCGGCTGGTCGCCGTGTACGGGCCGGCGGAAAGGCGCTTACAGGCGTCCTTTTTAAGAGCACTTGAGCCTTTACTCTTCACTAATCGCTCCGTCTTAGTGGGGGGTGATTTTAACATCGATGTGAGTGATGTGCGTGGTTCGGGTGTGAGTGTTTTGTGCGAATTAATGCACCGGTTTCGTTTGCAGGACTGTTTTGAGGGAACTGGGCCTGCCTCTAAGGTTTATACCTGGAGCAACGGGCGGGACAGTTTTAGGCGATTGGACTACATTTTTACTACCTTAAAGGGTGTAGTCCAAGCTAGGCGGGTTGGCCCAGTTTGGTTCTCTGATCACCTCCTGCTGGCTGTAACCGTGATCCCTGAGGCTTCCACTTATAAGACCCGGTACTGGAGGCTGAACGTGCAGGTTCTGTCCGAGGCAGAATACCTAGCCCGGATAGCGAGCCTGCTGGGCAGCTTCCAGAGGAAGAGGTGGAGTTTCCCGACGGCGGTCCTTTGGTGGGAAGCCTGCAAGAAGGCTATAGCCAAGGCCTCCATAAGTTATTGTCGGCACAGGCAGTCGGTGGGTAGGGAGACTCTAGCCCGTTTACAACGGGAGCTAGAGGCGGTGTACGCGGCATTCAACGGGGGCGGTTCCTTCGATGCGGCTAAAGCCGCGGAGATCAGAACTCGTCTAAAAGAGTTTTGGTCTTCGAGGGCTAAAGACTTCCTGTTTAGGTTGAAGGGCGACCTGATTGAGAACGAGGAAAAATGCTCGTCCCACTTCTTCGGCTCGGTCCGAGCGAGGCAGGCAAGGACCAGCTTCGAGGCCCTCCGTCAGGCAGACGGCACGATGACGAGCGACGGGCAACAGATGGTGGAGTGTGCCTCGGAGTTTTATAGGTCCTTGTTCGCAGAGAAACCTGTAGACTCGAGCCGGTGGGAGGACTGGTTGACGGGCATTGGAGAGGGAACTAAGGTCGCCCCAGACCTGGAGGGGAGTCTGACTGCCGCCGAGCTAAAAGCGGCGGCTGCCGGCCTGCGTAAGGGAACTGCCCCAGGGCTTGACGGCCTGCCCACAGATTTTTACATTGCCTTTTGGGATCTGTTACAACCGATGCTTATGGAGGTCTTTGGTGAGATACTGCAGGTAGGGGAGATGGGGACAACTATGAAGGTTGGGGTGTTGTCCCTCATCTTCAAAAAGGGTGAGAAGACCGATCTGGAAAACTGGAGGCCGATCCAGTTACTTTGCACCGATTACAAGATCCTCGCTAAGGTGCTGGGTAATCGACTGAGGAAGGTTATGCCAGATCTGGTCTGCAGAGACCAGACCTGCAGTGTCGAGGGCCGGAGGATCGTTTGGAATCTCCACCTCATCAGGGACACGGTGGCATGGGTAGAAGACCGCGGACTGGCGCTCATGCTGGTCAGCCTCGACCAGAGTAAGGCTTTTGATAGGGTCCACCATGCTTTCCTCTGGGAGGTGCTGATACGGCTGGGCGTGGGCCACACCTTCGTCAGATGGATCCAGACCCTGTATAACGGAGTCGTGTCTCGGGTGAGTATCAACGGGAGAGTGGGGGCCGGAGTGCCGGTCGGGTGCGGGGTGAGGCAGGGGTGCCCCCTGTCTCCCCTGCTTTACGTCCTCTACTCTGAGCCCCTCCTCCACGTGATAAGTAAGGACCCTCTGATCGAGGGTGTGGTAGTCCCAGGCAGCGGGGGTGAACAGGTGAAGGTCGCGGCGTATGCCGATGACATCTCCCTGTTCCTGACGTCTGACAGTAGTATTTGCCGGGTACTTGAACTGTTGGACGAACACTCAGCCTGCACTGGGTCCCGTTTAAACAGGGACAAGTGCGCAGTCAAGTACTTCGGCAAATGGAGGGACAGGAGAGAAGAGGTGGGCGGCCTCCCCCTGGAGTCGGGCCCAGTAAAGATCTTGGGCATCCGTTTCCACTCAGGCGACTCCGCCAGGTTGAACTGGGAGGACAGGTTGCGGAAAGTGAACCAAAAATTGGGTATGTGGCAGGACAGATCACTGTCCTACTCTGGTAAGGTGTTGGTTTTGAAAGTGGATGTCCTGCCAACTTTACTATATCTGGCCAGGGTGTTTCCGCTGCCTGTCTGCCTTAGAAGAGACCTGGTGAGAGCCGTCTTCCGCTTCATTTGGGGCGGAGGATATGAGTATATCGCCCGGGTGGAGATGTGCAGACCAATTGAGGAAGGGGGGAGAACCGTCCCAGATTTGCCGGCTAAGTTAGACACCCTGTTCGTGGCGGGTCTGTGCAAGACCCTCCACGAGGACCCCGACCACCTGTGTGTCTATTTTATAAGGTTATGGCTGGCTGCCACTGTGAGGCACCTTGTGGTCTGGTCTAATAGGACACCCAGCGCTGAGCAACTGCCCCCGCACTACGGGCACGCTAGGAAGTGGCTGAGAAGGCATCCTGAAGCCAGAGAAGGGCAGGCCTTACTAGACCACAGGGCCTTGTACAAAGCAGTGGTGGCAAGGACGACCCCAGCGGTGGTTGGGGTCTCAGAGAGGGCTTGGCGGCAAATCCAACCCGCGGGCCTAGATAACAGACTCAGGGATCTAAACTGGCTCGCCCTCTGGAACCGCCTGCCCGTTAGAGAGACCCTCCACAACCATGGTCTCTCCAGACACAACAGGTGTCCTCGCCCGGATTGTCTAGAGCCTGAAACAGTCCTGCATGTGTTCTGGGGGTGTGTGTTTGCACAAAGGGTGTGGGGTTTGTGTGGAGATTTGTGTTCACGAGTAATGGGTGATTTGGTGCTGTCCAGCCACACAGTTCTCAAAGGTGTCCCGGGGCCCCGCAAGTGGAATCGTGCTTTCCTAGTGTGGCTGGTGATCAGTCTTGTTAAGTTTTATCTTTGGGCCTCCCGGAAGGAGTTGATCAGCCACGGAAGGGGAGACTCAGCAGACAACATTGCCTGGAAGGCGCGGCACGACGTCGCCAGACGTATCCAGTGGGACATCCGGAGATGGGGTTTCGCCGCGGCAAAAGAACGTTGGAAGGGGTTGTTTTCATTGGGGTGATTCTGGTGTACAGTTTGTGTTCTTTAGGGGACTTGTGTGTCTGTAATTTGTATTTCTAAGAATATGGGAGCAATAGGGAATTTGGGGAGGGGCTGGTTTTGCATAAGGGGCGGGATTATGTTAATGAACGGTTTATGTAAGTTTTATGTAGTTTGGGGTTCTATTGTTTCCAGATGATAATGATTTTGGTTTGTTGTATTTTGTATTTTTGTAATAAAAAAAAAAAAAAAAATCTGTTCTTATCAGTTTAATATCTGATACGTCCCCCATCGGGGGACCACATATTAAACGGATTTTTGGAACAGGGAGCTGGATCAGGAGCTTGCTCCGTCCTCTCCACGCATCGGCCCGGTATTGCAGCGCCTCCGGGAACGGTGCACTACCTTCTCTCAGCGGTGAAAAGACAGACGTAGCTAGCAAGCAAGCGAGGTGGACCGGAGCTCCTTCCTCTCCGGTCTCGTCTCTCGTCCATCTGTGTGTCTCTGTGTCTCTCTCTCTCCCCCTCCCCGTTCCCGTGCTCCCTCCGTGCACTTTCCCGCGCCTCGACTCTCTCGGCAAGCAGGCCGGCCCCCTTTTCGGCTCCCGTGCGTTTTCCCTCCAAAAAACTTAGTTTTTTCCTCCTTTTTCCAGGGAGGCAGGCGTGGCTTGTGTGTGTGTGTGTGTGTGTGTGTGTGTGTGTGTGTGTGTGTGTGTGTGTGTGTGTGTGTCCCCGTCCTTGCAGGCGGGCCCCTTTCGACAGCCGGCCGTTTTCCCTCCAAAAAACTTAGTATATACACCTTTTCTTTCTTTTTTTCGGCAGGCAGGCAGGTGTGTGTGTGTCCCCGTCCCTCCCGAGAGAGCGCTGCCCCTTGCCTCTGCCCGCAGGTGCCGACGGTCCGCTTTCGCTTGCAGCTCACTCGGCACGGCTGCTGCTGGTGGGAGGGGCCTAAGCTAAGGAGGCCGGCCGGCTGGCGCCCCCCGCGGCTGCGGTCGTTGTCGGGCCGTTGACAGGAGATCAAAGAGCAGGGCCCCCGCCCGGGACTGGCGGGCAGGCAGGCGAGCAAGCAGGCAGGCAAGAGAGGGGGAGAGCGGAGTCCGGGCGGCCGGCAGCCGCGTGCGGACCGGGCTCCAGAGGCGTCGGCCTGCGCCGCTGCGCGCCAGCCGGACGCCCGCGCGCCCGCCCAAGGCCGGCGTCGGGCATCGCTTCTCGGCCTTTTGGCTAAGATCAAGTGTAGTATCTGTTCTTATCAGTTTAATATCTGATACGTCCCCCATCGGGGGACCACATATTAAACGGATTTTTGGAACAGGGAGCTGGATCAGGAGCTTGCTCCGTCCTCTCCACGCATCGGCCCGGTATTGCAGCGCCTCCGGGAACGGTGCACTACCTTCTCTCAGCGGTGAAAAGACAGACGTAGCTAGCAAGCAAGCGAGGTGGACCGGAGCTCCTTCCTCTCCGGTCTCGTCTCTCGTCCATCTGTGTGTCTCTGTGTCTCTCTCTCTCCCCCTCCCCGTTCCCGTGCTCCCTCCGTGCACTTTCCCGCGCCTCGACTCTCTCGGCAAGCAGGCCGGCCCCCTTTTCGGCTCCCGTGCGTTTTCCCTCCAAAAAACTTAGTTTTTTCCTCCTTTTTCCAGGGAGGCAGGCGTGGCTTGTGTGTGTGTGTGTGTGTGTGTGTGTGTGTGTGTGTGTGTGTGTGTGTGTGTGTGTCCCCGTCCTTGCAGGCGGGCCCCTTTCGACAGCCGGCCGTTTTCCCTCCAAAAAACTTAGTATATACACCTTTTCTTTCTTTTTTTCGGCAGGCAGGCAGGTGTGTGTGTGTCCCCGTCCCTCCCGAGAGAGCGCTGCCCCTTGCCTCTGCCCGCAGGTGCCGACGGTCCGCTTTCGCTTGCAGCTCACTCGGCACGGCTGCTGCTGGTGGGAGGGGCCTAAGCTAAGGAGGCCGGCCGGCTGGCGCCCCCCGCGGCTGCGGTCGTTGTCGGGCCGTTGACAGGAGATCAAAGAGCAGGGCCCCCGCCCGGGACTGGCGGGCAGGCAGGCGAGCAAGCAGGCAGGCAAGAGAGGGGGAGAGCGGAGTCCGGGCGGCCGGCAGCCGCGTGCGGACCGGGCTCCAGAGGCGTCGGCCTGCGCCGCTGCGCGCCAGCCGGACGCCCGCGCGCCCGCCCAAGGCCGGCGTCGGGCATCGCTTCTCGGCCTTTTGGCTAAGATCAAGGTTTAAGCAGGCAAGCCCGCAATTCCGAGGTCTTAGTCCAGGGGGTCGGGAAGGCGCGGGGACGGAAGGTCTGACCGGAAGGAGTGGAGTCGGGAGTCGGGGTTTTGGAGGTTGGAGAATCGGCGCATGGTGACGAGGACGACGAGGAGGATTGCTGAGCGGTGGAAGGAGGAGTGTTGCGGTGGAAAACGACGGCCTGCGGTGCTGGTGTGGAGCGGATTGACGTTTGGCGGACGACGATAGGAGGATGGAGCAGAACGGAAGGAAGTCGGCGGGGTTTTCTTGGCTGAAGGAGGAGCGGAGGAAGGACTCTCTCCGTTTCATGCCGAGGAGCCGGGATGGACTGGAGGCTTGGGACCGAGCTAAGTTCAAAAAGCTTGTTTTGGTGGATGGTTTGGGTTTACGTTTAGAAGATATTTTGTGTTTACAGGACTTTGGTGCTTCGGGGATTTTTGACTTGACTTTGATGTCGGAGGCTTTATGTTTGGATGTTTGGAGGAAGGTGCAGGAGAAGGAAGAGGACGCACCACTTCGGCTCTTTCGAGTCGAACCCCTGTTTGTTGGGGAACTAAAGGTGCTGACTGTGCACATGGGTGATCCCTTTGTTCCGGAGGGGGACATAGTCTCCTTCTTGCAGCAATTTGTGGATCTACAAGGAGCGGGGAAGAGAGATTTAGAAGCGGACGGAGTGTGGACTGGGAAAAGAACATACCAGATGAGGTTGCGCCTGGGGATGGCAGTGGCAGAGGGGGTGATACACCCCCCTGCCTTTTTCAAGATCGGGACTCGTAAAGGGTACCTAGAGTATTCTGGGCAGCCCCTTACATGTTATAAATGTGGAGAGCGGGGTCATTTTGCAAGGCAGTGTACGTTGGTACGATGTAGGCTGTGTGAGACAACGGGTCACATGGCAAAGGCATGTGTGCAGGGGAAGAGGTGTTTCTTGTGTAAAGAAACAGGACATGTGTCTCGGGAGTGTGCGAAGGGAGAAGGTGGTGGGGAGGCAGAGGGGGCATTGGGGAAGGGGAGGGGGAAGGATGAGAATAAAGTTGGAATAAGGGAGAGACAGGGGAACGGGGAGGCCAGGGTTAAAATAGAGAAGGTACCTGAGAAGGGGAAGGGGACGGGAGAGATTGGTGGGGAAACAAGGGAGGTGTTAGTGAAGAAGAAGGAGAAGGGGGAGGGTAGGGTGGAAACGAGGGAAGTGTCTGTAGAGGAGAAGGAGAAGGGAGAGATTAGTGTGGGAGTAAAGGAGATGTCAGTGAAGGAGATGGAGAGAGGAGAAGTTAGTGCGAGAACAAGGGAGGTGTTAGTAAAGGGAAAGGAGAAGGGAGGGACTAGTGCGGAAACGAACGGAGGTAATATGGAAGATGCACAGAGGACCGATGCGAGTGGTGGGTGTGTAGAAGAGGTCAAGAAGGGTGTAAGTGAGAATGTATGTGAGGAAATGAGAAAGTGTGGGAGTGGTGACAAAATGGAATGTGCGCAGGGGCATGATGAGAGCGGCCAGTACAAAGAAGAGGTTAAGCAGAATGCAAGTGAGAATGTAAGTAAGGAACGGGGGGAGGTTGAGTCAGGGGAGGATGAGTGGATTGCGGATAGGATACGACGTAGAAAGGCTGAAAGAAAGAAGCAACGAGATGGTACAACGAGAGGACTACAGGTGAAGAGATCTGAGGAGAGCAGTCGTGGCATGGAAGGGGTTAAGAAGAATGTGAGTGAGAAAGGGAGTGAGAAGGAAAGAGAAGTCGAGTGTGAGGAGGGTGATTGGCTTCCGCCTGGGAGATGATACAGAGAGATATGGGTTTTTGAGTAGAAGGGGTTTTCTGTTTGATGCGGGTTGGGGAAGGGAGGGAGGGTTGTAGATTTGCATAAAGGGTGGGGTTATGGTAATGTATTTTGGCAGAAGGTTTGTTGTGATGTGATAGTTTGAGATTTGTTCCCCTTTGGAACCAAGTTTGTTGGGTTTCTTGTCATGGATGGTATATTGTGTGATTTTTTGTGATGTAAAGGGCCTGTTAATGGAAGAATTTTTTTGTTATAGAATGAATCTGAATAGAAGGGGTTCTGTTAGAGGTGGGTTGAAACTGTGACGGGAGGGTTGTGGATTAGCATAATGGGTGGAGTTATGGTAATGTACCTTGGTAGAAGGGTTTTGGTTGATGATTTGGGATCTGGTTTTTTGGAATTAACCTTGTGTATTTTCTGAATGATACAGTGTATGAGTTTTTGTGCGATAATGGTTTGTAAATTTATAATAAAAAAAAAAAAAATCTGTTCTTATCAGTTTAATATCTGATACGTCCCCCATCGGGGGACCACATATTAAACGGATTTTTGGAACAGGGAGCTGGATCAGGAGCTTGCTCCGTCCTCTCCACGCATCGGCCCGGTATTGCAGCGCCTCCGGGAACGGTGCACTACCTTCTCTCAGCGGTGAAAAGACAGACGTAGCTAGCAAGCAAGCGAGGTGGACCGGAGCTCCTTCCTCTCCGGTCTCGTCTCTCGTCCATCTGTGTGTCTCTGTGTCTCTCTCTCTCCCCCTCCCCGTTCCCGTGCTCCCTCCGTGCACTTTCCCGCGCCTCGACTCTCTCGGCAAGCAGGCCGGCCCCCTTTTCGGCTCCCGTGCGTTTTCCCTCCAAAAAACTTAGTTTTTTCCTCCTTTTTCCAGGGAGGCAGGCGTGGCTTGTGTGTGTGTGTGTGTGTGTGTGTGTGTGTGTGTGTGTGTGTGTGTGTGTGTGTGTGTGTCCCCGTCCTTGCAGGCGGGCCCCTTTCGACAGCCGGCCGTTTTCCCTCCAAAAAACTTAGTATATACACCTTTTCTTTCTTTTTTTCGGCAGGCAGGCAGGTGTGTGTGTGTCCCCGTCCCTCCCGAGAGAGCGCTGCCCCTTGCCTCTGCCCGCAGGTGCCGACGGTCCGCTTTCGCTTGCAGCTCACTCGGCACGGCTGCTGCTGGTGGGAGGGGCCTAAGCTAAGGAGGCCGGCCGGCTGGCGCCCCCCGCGGCTGCGGTCGTTGTCGGGCCGTTGACAGGAGATCAAAGAGCAGGGCCCCCGCCCGGGACTGGCGGGCAGGCAGGCGAGCAAGCAGGCAGGCAAGAGAGGGGGAGAGCGGAGTCCGGGCGGCCGGCAGCCGCGTGCGGACCGGGCTCCAGAGGCGTCGGCCTGCGCCGCTGCGCGCCAGCCGGACGCCCGCGCGCCCGCCCAAGGCCGGCGTCGGGCATCGCTTCTCGGCCTTTTGGCCTAAGATCCCGTGTGCGTGGCCTGACCGCGGCTCGGGTTCTGAAGCCAAAGGAGGGAAGAGACGGACGGCGCAGCTTTTTTAAGCGACGGCGATTTTTTTCCGTGGCGGAAGGGACTCCGGCCACTTTGAGAATGGAGAAGATTTCCAGCAGGACCGCAAGACCAAGGCACACTGTACGTTTCGTGTTGCGAGAGGAGGCTTCGGACAAGGATTTTGCCAAGAGAGACGCTTTCGAGGACGTCGTCCTTTTCAAGCACCTGGCCTTGCAGCCTGAAGACATCTATTGCCTGCAGAACTTTCCAGGTAAAAGGATTTTTGATTTGTCACTATTTTCTGCGGTACAGTGCACGAAAATATGGTCCACATTGGCTGCTCGCAGACAGGAGGAACCTTTTGTTCATTTTTATCTCGAACCTTTGTTTGCTCGCGAGTCGAGACCCATATGGGTCCATATGAATAATCCTTTCACCCCGGAAGCAGACATCGTCAACTTTCTTAAAAGATTTGTTGACGTGCAAGATACAGGGACAAAAGTAATGGACAGGAAGAGAGTCTGGAACGGCAAAAGAAGGTTTCTTGTGCGTTTCAGAGCAGACCCCAGCGCAGAGGATGGGCTTTTGCACCCCCCTGCACACTTTTCAATTGGAGCTTACACAGGTTACCTGAACTATCCAGACCAGCCTTTCGCATGCAGACGGTGTAACCAGAGAGGCCACTACGCTGCCGACTGTGAAGCGGAGGTCTGCCGAAGATGCGACACCGTGGGACACAGCACCTTGATGTGCAGAGCCGAGCCAAAGTGCAATCTGTGCGGGGCTTCTGGACACATCTACAAGGTATGCCCGATAAAAGCACGGAGTTTCGCAGCAGTGACGGGTGGCTCCTTGGCAGTGCGTGCAACCGCAGCTCCTCTTACGGAAGACAGGGCAGCTGCGCCAGCAGAGAGATCGACACCGGTGTCACTGGTCCCGGACGCTGCTGAGGAGGAGATGGAACCTGAGGGGGTGGAACAAGGGCATAAAGAAACGGATCACGGGCAGACGACAACAGCACTTACCTCAGCAGATGATCGCCACGGCCAGGAAGAAGCGGAGATCCCGGTGAGCGCAGAGGGGGTCCCGGTGAGTGCAGAGGAGGAAGATGGGGTCTCGCTCGCCTCGCTTGAGCAACTGAGAGAGTTGGCGGAGGGCTCAAGCGTGCCCCCTGCGGAGAAAGAAATGTCAGATTGGGGAGAGATAGTGGATACTGCGGAGGCCATGGACACTGCCCTGGCCAAGAAGGGTGGGAAAAGGAAGGCGGAACACTATGCGCCCTTCCTGGTGAAAAAACCGGGCATGGACCCTCTGGACTACCTCGAGTCGATGGCCACAGATTCGTTGGCCCAGACTGAATCCACGCCATTAGGAACGGAGGGTGAGGTAAGTGGTGTGGGAGTCCCCCCCCTCACGGCGGAACCAGGAATGTCTTCGAGCTGTGTCATTCCAGAGACTGAGCTGACCCCGACCCCGGCAGGAGCCCCTGAGGAATGCATGCAGCCACGTGTCGCCCTGCAGAGGAAAGAACAGGACGTCTTTATTTTCGCAGAGGTACCCTTGAAATTCAAGGTATTTTGTAAATGGGACGAAAAGGCCAGCAAACTGATCTGGCCTTCGACCTTTAACGAGCAGCAGCTATCCCCGGCAGGGATCGTGGTGCGGTGTGGGCACTTTGGTGAGGAGATCACAACTCTGGAGGTAAGAGGCTGTAACCAGATGGACGCAGTCGCTAAGAAGATAGCGTTAAACAACCTGGTTAAGGAATGGTTTGCGGGCGACGGAGATCTGAAAGAGAGGTACGAGAGGGAGGTGGAAAGACGCCCAGGCAACGTGGTGGTGAATCTGGATTTTCCGGTGATGTTCATGGAGCGCTGCGCCTGGAAGAACGGAAACGTGCAGTACCCACCCCAGCCATCAGGCTTCCGGCGTTCGCTGAAGTCGCGGACTGGGAGGCAGACTGGAGTGACAATGAGCAGTACACGGACAGGAGATAAAATTAACACCTTATTCTTGCAGGGGAAAGACGAGGAGCCAGTGCGTCGCGCATACATGGAACTGATGCAGTCGGTGTGCCGGCACTATGACTCTCCGTAACGGCCCCCAATGTTGAAAATACTAACTCTGAACATTCGGGGTTTAAGGAATTTGGTAAAGAGGACGGCCTTTTTTTCTTTCCTGAAAACCATAGTTTTCGATATCTGTCTGGTACAGGAAGTCCATCTAAGAGATGAAAGGGACGTCATACAGTTCACTCGTGAGTGGGACAGAGGGGACTCTAGATGGAATATCGGAGGCGTCCACTCCTCGGGAGTCGGCATTTTATTTGGTAATCATGATTTTATAGTGGAGAAGTGTGTGAATGTAGTGCCTGGAAGAGTTTTTTATCTGGATATCTGTTTGGGTGAGAGTTGCTTTCGGTGCGTGTGCGTGTACGCCCCGGCAATGATGGCTTTGCGGGCGGATTTTTTTAAAGAACTTTATCCTGTTTGCCTTACCAACAAACGGATCATCATGGGAGGTGATTTTAACGTGGACCTCCGAGATAAGAAGGACCCAGGAGCAAAGCAGCTCAATCTTCTACTAACACAGTTTGGGCTCTACGACTGCGCCTACCGGATCCAAAGGGAGAAAGCAGAGGCCACGTGGAGGAACGCCCAAGGTACTGTAAAGCGCCTCGATTACGTCTTCGCCTCACTGGACGTACCTGTTGAGATGGTGGTGGTGCAGCCGGTAGGTTTCTCTGATCATGCTCTCGTAGAGGCCCATTTTCCACACCTAAAGAGCCAGTTTGGGTGTGGGGTGTGGAAATTAAATACGGAGAGCCTAAAAGAGGACGAGTACATCAGGGCAATGAGGTTCAAACTGCAAACCTGGTGGAAGGAGAGGAATCTGAGCACCCCCCTGATTGATTGGTGGGAACATCTAAAGAAGAGAATTAGAACAGAGTCCAGAGCTTATTGCCGAGCAAGACTCAAACGCGAGCGACAGAAAGGCAGGGAGTTACAGGAAAGGTTAAACACCTTGTTCTCCCAGTGTAATAAGGATATGTCTGTGTGCCTTGATGAGATTTCAGCAGCTAAAGCTGAACTGCGCGCCTACCACGAGCAAAAGGCGAAGAGCTACCTGTTCAGAGCCCACGCGCAGTTCATACAAACCCACGAAACATGTTCCAGTTTTTTCTTCCGACAGATACGCCAGAGGCAGAAGCGCAGCGTGATGGCTGGCATTCAGACCCCGGAAGGGAAAATAGCAACTAGCAGTGAGGAGATGCTGGAAACTGTGAGGCGTTTTTACCAATGTCTTTTCTCCCTAAAGACAGTGGACGAGGCCATGGGGGCAAGGCTGCTGAGCAATATTACAGCACAGATTCCTGTCGAAGCCCAAGATCAGCTTGAGGCGCCTATAAGCTTACAGGAACTTGGCGACGCCTTGCTCGGCATGAAGACTGGCAAGGTACCAGGTAAAGACGGGCTACCAGCTGAATTTTATCGGACGTTCTGGGACATCTTAGGCCCAATTGTACTACAGGTGGCGGAGGAAATCTTTCGCAGGAAGACCATGTGTGAGTCCATGAGGGAGGGGATCCTTACACTGCTGTATAAAAAAGGGCCTGCAACGGACCTTAGAAACTGGAGGCCGCTGCAAATGTTGTGTGTGGACTATAAGCTGATTGCCAAAGTGCTGGTAAATCGCTTGAAGGGGGTCCTGGCCCATGTGATCGGTTGGGACCAAACCTGCGGGGTTCGAGGTCGTCGTGCCAGCTGGACCCTCCAGCTAGTGCGGGATGTGATTGCGTGGTCCGAAAACAGGAACGTCCCGTTGCTGATCGCCAGCCTGGACCTCGAAAAAGCATTTGACAATGTCTCACACACTTTTGTCTGGCAGGTAATGGAGAAGATGGGTTTCGGCCCCGTCATGCTGGGCTGGCTAAAAATACTGTACTCACAGGTTGGCAGCAGAGTACTGGTGAACGGGCACCTGGGAGGGCTGGTCCACCAAGAGTCCGGGGTGCGTCAGGGCTGCCCCCTGTCCCCGTTACTTTTTGCACTGTACATGGAGCCTTATGCGCGGGCAGTCCAGAAGGAGCCATCCATCGACGGGATCCTGGTACCTGGGAGTGGAGGGAACAGAGTTAAGGTGGCATTATACGCTGACGATGTGACCTTATTCCTCAGCTCTTACCTCAGTTTGCAGGCAGCCTTGGACGTCTTCGAGAACTTCTCCCTCGCGTCAGGTGCTCGGCTAAACAAGGGGAAAAGCCAGATTAAGCTCTTCGGGCCTTGGAAAGAACAACTCGGACCGGCACATGGACTAGGCATCTGTCAAGGCCCCCTTAAGATCCTGGGGGTGCTGTTCACGGCTCAGGATGCTGCCCGGTGCAATTGGTCCCAGAGGCTTGAGAAGGCGCGGCTGCAGCTGACGCACTGGAAGAACAAGCAGCTGTCCTTTGTGGGTAAAGTCCTGATCCTGAAAGTGGTGTACTTGCCCGTGCTGGTTTACCTGGCGTCCGTGTATCCCATGCCTGCGCGCTTTAACAGATACCTGGTAAGGGAGGTTTTCAAGTTCATGTGGGGGGGGAGATACGAGTACGTGCGCAGAGTCGACATGTATCGGCCGGTGGAAGAAGGCGGACGGGGGGTTCCTAACTTCCCCGCAAAACTCAACTGCATATATGTGTCTGGCCTGTGTATTGCTCTGCATTCCCCAGTCTCACACCCCTTTCAGTATTTTGTCAGGTTCTGGCTAGCAAGCCACGTGCGTGGCCTGGCCCAGTGGTCCAACAGTCTGCCCCATGGGAACGACCTCCCGTGGCACTACCGGCATGCGACACACTGGTTGAAGCAGCACCCTGAGCTAAGAGACCACCAGATCCTGCTCAACCACAGACGGCTCTACTCTGCAGTAACCCAAGCTGAGGAGGCCAGCCTCGTAGGAGGCGTCCCCAACGATGTCTGGCGGAGAGTCCAGCCCAGGGGGCTACAGCACCACCTGATGGACTTGAACTGGCTGTCTGCTTGGGGTCGTCTGGCAGTCCGTGAGGTCTTGTTCAAACACAAGCTGACGAAGCAGCAGGAGTGTCCAAGAGCCGGGTGTCACGCCGTGGAATCCATCAGCCACGTGTTCTGGGACTGTAATTTCGCTCAGCGAACTTGGAACAAATGTGAACCTTTGTTTGCTAGTCTGTCATCCACGTTCCGTGTACTTCCTGGGGTTATTTTGCGTGGGTTGAAGGTGGGAAGCAGGACAAACACCATGGGTTTTGTGTTATGGTTGCTTGTTAGTTTAATTAAGTTTGAGTTGTGGAATTCTCGGAATTTGTTAGTTAAAAGGGGAACTGTTTGTACAGTAGATGGGTTATACAGACGGCTTTTGTGGAACTTAAGAGGGTTGGTAGAAGGGGACATAAAGAGATGGGGTTTTCACGCCGCAAAGGAGAAATGGAAATCCATAGTGGATATTTGGGACTGGAAATAGTTTTTGAGCCTCTAGTTTCCTTGTAAATTTGTAAATAGACTGTTTGGGAGATTTGGTGGGCGGGTGGTTAATTTGCATAAAGGGCGGGATCATGTAAATAGGGTTTGGGCTGTAAATTGTGGTTTTGTGTATTTCCAAGTATGTCGCTCATTTTCTGTACGAATATCTGTTTTGAATTTGATTTTGGGGTTGCTTTTGAGTGGGAAGAATAGTAAAAGGGCGGTTTGTGTTTGTATAAGGGTGGGTTTATGATACCTTTTTGATTTAGCTGTGTAATTGTTTTATTTTCGTCTTGTGTTTGTGAATTGATGTATTTGAAGTTTTGGTGTTTTCTTTTGTATTTTGTATAATAAAAAAAAAAAAAAAAAAATCTGTTCTTATCAGTTTAATATCTGATACGTCCCCCATCGGGGGACCACATATTAAACGGATTTTTGGAACAGGGAGCTGGATCAGGAGCTTGCTCCGTCCTCTCCACGCATCGGCCCGGTATTGCAGCGCCTCCGGGAACGGTGCACTACCTTCTCTCAGCGGTGAAAAGACAGACGTAGCTAGCAAGCAAGCGAGGTGGACCGGAGCTCCTTCCTCTCCGGTCTCGTCTCTCGTCCATCTGTGTGTCTCTGTGTCTCTCTCTCTCCCCCTCCCCGTTCCCGTGCTCCCTCCGTGCACTTTCCCGCGCCTCGACTCTCTCGGCAAGCAGGCCGGCCCCCTTTTCGGCTCCCGTGCGTTTTCCCTCCAAAAAACTTAGTTTTTTCCTCCTTTTTCCAGGGAGGCAGGCGTGGCTTGTGTGTGTGTGTGTGTGTGTGTGTGTGTGTGTGTGTGTGTGTGTGTGTGTGTGTGTGTGTGTGTCCCCGTCCTTGCAGGCGGGCCCCTTTCGACAGCCGGCCGTTTTCCCTCCAAAAAACTTAGTATATACACCTTTTCTTTCTTTTTTTCGGCAGGCAGGCAGGTGTGTGTGTGTCCCCGTCCCTCCCGAGAGAGCGCTGCCCCTTGCCTCTGCCCGCAGGTGCCGACGGTCCGCTTTCGCTTGCAGCTCACTCGGCACGGCTGCTGCTGGTGGGAGGGGCCTAAGCTAAGGAGGCCGGCCGGCTGGCGCCCCCCGCGGCTGCGGTCGTTGTCGGGCCGTTGACAGGAGATCAAAGAGCAGGGCCCCCGCCCGGGACTGGCGGGCAGGCAGGCGAGCAAGCAGGCAGGCAAGAGAGGGGGAGAGCGGAGTCCGGGCGGCCGGCAGCCGCGTGCGGACCGGGCTCCAGAGGCGTCGGCCTGCGCCGCTGCGCGCCAGCCGGACGCCCGCGCGCCCGCCCAAGGCCGGCGTCGGGCATCGCTTCTCGGCCTTTTGGCTAAGATCAAGTGTAGTATCTGTTCTTATCAGTTTAATATCTGATACGTCCCCCATCGGGGGACCACATATTAAACGGATTTTTGGAACAGGGAGCTGGATCAGGAGCTTGCTCCGTCCTCTCCACGCATCGGCCCGGTATTGCAGCGCCTCCGGGAACGGTGCACTACCTTCTCTCAGCGGTGAAAAGACAGACGTAGCTAGCAAGCAAGCGAGGTGGACCGGAGCTCCTTCCTCTCCGGTCTCGTCTCTCGTCCATCTGTGTGTCTCTGTGTCTCTCTCTCTCCCCCTCCCCGTTCCCGTGCTCCCTCCGTGCACTTTCCCGCGCCTCGACTCTCTCGGCAAGCAGGCCGGCCCCCTTTTCGGCTCCCGTGCGTTTTCCCTCCAAAAAACTTAGTTTTTTCCTCCTTTTTCCAGGGAGGCAGGCGTGGCTTGTGTGTGTGTGTGTGTGTGTGTGTGTGTGTGTGTGTGTGTGTGTGTGTGTGTGTGTGTGTCCCCGTCCTTGCAGGCGGGCCCCTTTCGACAGCCGGCCGTTTTCCCTCCAAAAAACTTAGTATATACACCTTTTCTTTCTTTTTTTCGGCAGGCAGGCAGGTGTGTGTGTGTCCCCGTCCCTCCCGAGAGAGCGCTGCCCCTTGCCTCTGCCCGCAGGTGCCGACGGTCCGCTTTCGCTTGCAGCTCACTCGGCACGGCTGCTGCTGGTGGGAGGGGCCTAAGCTAAGGAGGCCGGCCGGCTGGCGCCCCCCGCGGCTGCGGTCGTTGTCGGGCCGTTGACAGGAGATCAAAGAGCAGGGCCCCCGCCCGGGACTGGCGGGCAGGCAGGCGAGCAAGCAGGCAGGCAAGAGAGGGGGAGAGCGGAGTCCGGGCGGCCGGCAGCCGCGTGCGGACCGGGCTCCAGAGGCGTCGGCCTGCGCCGCTGCGCGCCAGCCGGACGCCCGCGCGCCCGCCCAAGGCCGGCGTCGGGCATCGCTTCTCGGCCTTTTGGCTAAGATCAAGTGTAGTATCTGTTCTTATCAGTTTAATATCTGATACGTCCCCCATCGGGGGACCACATATTAAACGGATTTTTGGAACAGGGAGCTGGATCAGGAGCTTGCTCCGTCCTCTCCACGCATCGGCCCGGTATTGCAGCGCCTCCGGGAACGGTGCACTACCTTCTCTCAGCGGTGAAAAGACAGACGTAGCTAGCAAGCAAGCGAGGTGGACCGGAGCTCCTTCCTCTCCGGTCTCGTCTCTCGTCCATCTGTGTGTCTCTGTGTCTCTCTCTCTCCCCCTCCCCGTTCCCGTGCTCCCTCCGTGCACTTTCCCGCGCCTCGACTCTCTCGGCAAGCAGGCCGGCCCCCTTTTCGGCTCCCGTGCGTTTTCCCTCCAAAAAACTTAGTTTTTTCCTCCTTTTTCCAGGGAGGCAGGCGTGGCTTGTGTGTGTGTGTGTGTGTGTGTGTGTGTGTGTGTGTGTGTGTGTGTGTGTGTGTGTGTCCCCGTCCTTGCAGGCGGGCCCCTTTCGACAGCCGGCCGTTTTCCCTCCAAAAAACTTAGTATATACACCTTTTCTTTCTTTTTTTCGGCAGGCAGGCAGGTGTGTGTGTGTCCCCGTCCCTCCCGAGAGAGCGCTGCCCCTTGCCTCTGCCCGCAGGTGCCGACGGTCCGCTTTCGCTTGCAGCTCACTCGGCACGGCTGCTGCTGGTGGGAGGGGCCTAAGCTAAGGAGGCCGGCCGGCTGGCGCCCCCCGCGGCTGCGGTCGTTGTCGGGCCGTTGACAGGAGATCAAAGAGCAGGGCCCCCGCCCGGGACTGGCGGGCAGGCAGGCGAGCAAGCAGGCAGGCAAGAGAGGGGGAGAGCGGAGTCCGGGCGGCCGGCAGCCGCGTGCGGACCGGGCTCCAGAGGCGTCGGCCTGCGCCGCTGCGCGCCAGCCGGACGCCCGCGCGCCCGCCCAAGGCCGGCGTCGGGCATCGCTTCTCGGCCTTTTGGCTAAGATCAAGTGTAGTATCTGTTCTTATCAGTTTAATATCTGATACGTCCCCCATCGGGGGACCACATATTAAACGGATTTTTGGAACAGGGAGCTGGATCAGGAGCTTGCTCCGTCCTCTCCACGCATCGGCCCGGTATTGCAGCGCCTCCGGGAACGGTGCACTACCTTCTCTCAGCGGTGAAAAGACAGACGTAGCTAGCAAGCAAGCGAGGTGGACCGGAGCTCCTTCCTCTCCGGTCTCGTCTCTCGTCCATCTGTGTGTCTCTGTGTCTCTCTCTCTCCCCCTCCCCGTTCCCGTGCTCCCTCCGTGCACTTTCCCGCGCCTCGACTCTCTCGGCAAGCAGGCCGGCCCCCTTTTCGGCTCCCGTGCGTTTTCCCTCCAAAAAACTTAGTTTTTTCCTCCTTTTTCCAGGGAGGCAGGCGTGGCTTGTGTGTGTGTGTGTGTGTGTGTGTGTGTGTGTGTGTGTGTGTGTGTGTGTGTGTGTCCCCGTCCTTGCAGGCGGGCCCCTTTCGACAGCCGGCCGTTTTCCCTCCAAAAAACTTAGTATATACACCTTTTCTTTCTTTTTTTCGGCAGGCAGGCAGGTGTGTGTGTGTCCCCGTCCCTCCCGAGAGAGCGCTGCCCCTTGCCTCTGCCCGCAGGTGCCGACGGTCCGCTTTCGCTTGCAGCTCACTCGGCACGGCTGCTGCTGGTGGGAGGGGCCTAAGCTAAGGAGGCCGGCCGGCTGGCGCCCCCCGCGGCTGCGGTCGTTGTCGGGCCGTTGACAGGAGATCAAAGAGCAGGGCCCCCGCCCGGGACTGGCGGGCAGGCAGGCGAGCAAGCAGGCAGGCAAGAGAGGGGGAGAGCGGAGTCCGGGCGGCCGGCAGCCGCGTGCGGACCGGGCTCCAGAGGCGTCGGCCTGCGCCGCTGCGCGCCAGCCGGACGCCCGCGCGCCCGCCCAAGGCCGGCGTCGGGCATCGCTTCTCGGCCTTTTGGCTAAGATCCAAAAGCGCGTGGCTTGACCGCGGCTGGAGGGCTTACCAAAAGACGAGAAGGGCGGAGGACGGGGAGAGCGGCGGACCCTACCGGAGGGGACTCCATTACGAGGAAGGCAACAAGGCGGCAACCAGGCGGAAGACACCCTTTGAAGACCGCGGAGTCCGGAAGATCTTGAGCCACCACTGGAATCGCTCTGGGTTGAGCCCAGGGGGTGAAGGTGGGGCTCCCAGATGACGGCAGCGAAGGGTGAGTTGCCTTTCCCTCTGGCGGCCGGGCACCCTCTGTCCCGTGAGGGGCAGATGCGGCGCACGGTGCGCTTCGTATTGAAGAGCCAGGAAGATGCGGCAGAATGGATGGTCAGGAGGACCTTCGAGAGAAGAATAGTTTTCGATTTGTTAGGAGTCAGGAAGGAAGACATCCTGTGCATTCAGGATTTTCAGAACAGGAACCTCTACGATCTAACGGTAACCTCGGAACCTGAAGTGATCAGGGTATGGAACAAGATAGAGCTTCTGAGAAACACGGAACCCTTGGCAAAATTTGTAATTGAACCCCTGTTCGCCCGTGAACTCCGGCCAATTACTGTCCATATGTTTAATGGCAATGTACCAGAGTCTATCGTCTCTATCTTTCTAAAGAGATTTGTAGATCTTCAAGGCGAAGGAAAAAAGGTCATGGATGAGGAGAACGTCTGGACGGCCAAATGGCGGTACATGGCGAGGTTCCGGACCTGTTTGATGACACCTGGAGGCGTGCTGCACCCCCCGGCTACCTTCACCATTGGCCCCAATAGAGGTTACCTTATGTACCCGGGGCAACCGAAAACGTGCAGACGATGTGGCCAGGAGGGGCACCTGGTGGTGGATTGCAGGACAGAGATCTGCAGGAGGTGCGGCCGAACCGGGCACGTGGCGGCGGTGTGCCACCACGCCTTGGTGTGTAACCTGTGCGGTGAGGAGGGCCACCTGTATAGGAATTGCCCAAAGAAGGTCCGGAGCTTCGCCTCAGTCGTCTCGGGAGAGGTGGAAGGGCAAGCAGGAACTCCTACACCACAGGGGAGGAAAGACGAAGGTCCTACTTACCTGGCAGACGACCCCGCGGAACAGGGGACAAGAGAAGGTGCGTCGTCAGAAAATTCAGAACCAAGTCCCCAGGAAGCTGCGGACGGTGAGGAGACGGAACATCAGAACCCTCCCGCTGATGGTCTGACACCTGCGGCGCCACAAGAGGGAGCCAGAGAAGAGGCATCCTCGGGCGGCGAGTGGACGCCTGTGGAGAACAAAAAGAAGAAGAATAAGAAGAAGGAAAAGAAGGGTAAAAGACAAAGAGAGTCCTCAGAAGAAGATGGCGAATGGGATGGAGACAAAAGAGTCAAGGAAGCATGGTCTCCCCCAGATGAAGACTCCATGACTTCTGATAGTGAGTCCGAGGGCCCTGAGAGTGTGTCGGTCGAGGGAGACGAGACCAGGGTGGACGGGGACTCTGTGGAAGGTCCAAGGGAAGAAGAGGAACTGGAACAGGATCCAGCTCAGAAGGAACCTGGCACCGGTCCAGAACAGGAGGTTGAAGAGATGGATGAAGAAGCGGAGAGACCTAACCCCCAGCCAGAAGAAGAAGGAGGAGGGGGCAGGCCCCCCCCCCCAACTGAGTCGCACTCCTCCTGGGCCGAGCAGGCCGGAGAAGGGGCGATGGGAACAGGGCTAAATTTCCAGCCTGAAAATTTAATCGACTCAGATGAGAGTGGCTCCATACCTTTGAGCGGAAGGTCAGGTCCGGACGGAGAGTCTTCCTTTGTCCCGGCCTCCCCGTCGCTATCTGGGTTTTTCAGCCCTGGTAGCAGCACCGGTTCAGAAGATCCCCCGAGCTGACTTCAGTGAAGTTGAACCCCCCCCCAAGAATGCCGAATGGGCCCTTGGAGCACCCTGAGTGTAAGACTTCCTCTCCTTTCCCATGGATTACACCATCTGCTCGGTCAACGTCAGGGGGTTGAAAAATAAAATCAAACGTGTTGCGGTCTTTAAAGACTTGGCCGAGAGACGTTTTAGTTTTTGTTTTCTTCAAGAAGCGCACTTGGGGTCGGAGAGGGATGTTCTTGATTTTAAGAGCGACTGGCGCAAAGGGGACTCGTGGTGGAGTGTGGGGGGAGTGCATTCCTCGGGAGTGGGGATTCTCAGCGGATCGCCGAACTTTGTGGCTAGTGAGGCCACATCGGTCGTCCCTGGGCGCCTCCTAGTGGTAGACGGGGTATGGGACACAATGCGGGTCCGGCTGGTCGCCGTGTACGGGCCGGCGGAAAGGCGCTTACAGGCGTCCTTTTTAAGAGCACTTGAGCCTTTACTCTTCACTAATCGCTCCGTCTTAGTGGGGGGTGATTTTAACATCGATGTGAGTGATGTGCGTGGTTCGGGTGTGAGTGTTTTGTGCGAATTAATGCACCGGTTTCGTTTGCAGGACTGTTTTGAGGGAACTGGGCCTGCCTCTAAGGTTTATACCTGGAGCAACGGGCGGGACAGTTTTAGGCGATTGGACTACATTTTTACTACCTTAAAGGGTGTAGTCCAAGCTAGGCGGGTTGGCCCAGTTTGGTTCTCTGATCACCTCCTGCTGGCTGTAACCGTGATCCCTGAGGCTTCCACTTATAAGACCCGGTACTGGAGGCTGAACGTGCAGGTTCTGTCCGAGGCAGAATACCTAGCCCGGATAGCGAGCCTGCTGGGCAGCTTCCAGAGGAAGAGGTGGAGTTTCCCGACGGCGGTCCTTTGGTGGGAAGCCTGCAAGAAGGCTATAGCCAAGGCCTCCATAAGTTATTGTCGGCACAGGCAGTCGGTGGGTAGGGAGACTCTAGCCCGTTTACAACGGGAGCTAGAGGCGGTGTACGCGGCATTCAACGGGGGCGGTTCCTTCGATGCGGCTAAAGCCGCGGAGATCAGAACTCGTCTAAAAGAGTTTTGGTCTTCGAGGGCTAAAGACTTCCTGTTTAGGTTGAAGGGCGACCTGATTGAGAACGAGGAAAAATGCTCGTCCCACTTCTTCGGCTCGGTCCGAGCGAGGCAGGCAAGGACCAGCTTCGAGGCCCTCCGTCAGGCAGACGGCACGATGACGAGCGACGGGCAACAGATGGTGGAGTGTGCCTCGGAGTTTTATAGGTCCTTGTTCGCAGAGAAACCTGTAGACTCGAGCCGGTGGGAGGACTGGTTGACGGGCATTGGAGAGGGAACTAAGGTCGCCCCAGACCTGGAGGGGAGTCTGACTGCCGCCGAGCTAAAAGCGGCGGCTGCCGGCCTGCGTAAGGGAACTGCCCCAGGGCTTGACGGCCTGCCCACAGATTTTTACATTGCCTTTTGGGATCTGTTACAACCGATGCTTATGGAGGTCTTTGGTGAGATACTGCAGGTAGGGGAGATGGGGACAACTATGAAGGTTGGGGTGTTGTCCCTCATCTTCAAAAAGGGTGAGAAGACCGATCTGGAAAACTGGAGGCCGATCCAGTTACTTTGCACCGATTACAAGATCCTCGCTAAGGTGCTGGGTAATCGACTGAGGAAGGTTATGCCAGATCTGGTCTGCAGAGACCAGACCTGCAGTGTCGAGGGCCGGAGGATCGTTTGGAATCTCCACCTCATCAGGGACACGGTGGCATGGGTAGAAGACCGCGGACTGGCGCTCATGCTGGTCAGCCTCGACCAGAGTAAGGCTTTTGATAGGGTCCACCATGCTTTCCTCTGGGAGGTGCTGATACGGCTGGGCGTGGGCCACACCTTCGTCAGATGGATCCAGACCCTGTATAACGGAGTCGTGTCTCGGGTGAGTATCAACGGGAGAGTGGGGGCCGGAGTGCCGGTCGGGTGCGGGGTGAGGCAGGGGTGCCCCCTGTCTCCCCTGCTTTACGTCCTCTACTCTGAGCCCCTCCTCCACGTGATAAGTAAGGACCCTCTGATCGAGGGTGTGGTAGTCCCAGGCAGCGGGGGTGAACAGGTGAAGGTCGCGGCGTATGCCGATGACATCTCCCTGTTCCTGACGTCTGACAGTAGTATTTGCCGGGTACTTGAACTGTTGGACGAACACTCAGCCTGCACTGGGTCCCGTTTAAACAGGGACAAGTGCGCAGTCAAGTACTTCGGCAAATGGAGGGACAGGAGAGAAGAGGTGGGCGGCCTCCCCCTGGAGTCGGGCCCAGTAAAGATCTTGGGCATCCGTTTCCACTCAGGCGACTCCGCCAGGTTGAACTGGGAGGACAGGTTGCGGAAAGTGAACCAAAAATTGGGTATGTGGCAGGACAGATCACTGTCCTACTCTGGTAAGGTGTTGGTTTTGAAAGTGGATGTCCTGCCAACTTTACTATATCTGGCCAGGGTGTTTCCGCTGCCTGTCTGCCTTAGAAGAGACCTGGTGAGAGCCGTCTTCCGCTTCATTTGGGGCGGAGGATATGAGTATATCGCCCGGGTGGAGATGTGCAGACCAATTGAGGAAGGGGGGAGAACCGTCCCAGATTTGCCGGCTAAGTTAGACACCCTGTTCGTGGCGGGTCTGTGCAAGACCCTCCACGAGGACCCCGACCACCTGTGTGTCTATTTTATAAGGTTATGGCTGGCTGCCACTGTGAGGCACCTTGTGGTCTGGTCTAATAGGACACCCAGCGCTGAGCAACTGCCCCCGCACTACGGGCACGCTAGGAAGTGGCTGAGAAGGCATCCTGAAGCCAGAGAAGGGCAGGCCTTACTAGACCACAGGGCCTTGTACAAAGCAGTGGTGGCAAGGACGACCCCAGCGGTGGTTGGGGTCTCAGAGAGGGCTTGGCGGCAAATCCAACCCGCGGGCCTAGATAACAGACTCAGGGATCTAAACTGGCTCGCCCTCTGGAACCGCCTGCCCGTTAGAGAGACCCTCCACAACCATGGTCTCTCCAGACACAACAGGTGTCCTCGCCCGGATTGTCTAGAGCCTGAAACAGTCCTGCATGTGTTCTGGGGGTGTGTGTTTGCACAAAGGGTGTGGGGTTTGTGTGGAGATTTGTGTTCACGAGTAATGGGTGATTTGGTGCTGTCCAGCCACACAGTTCTCAAAGGTGTCCCGGGGCCCCGCAAGTGGAATCGTGCTTTCCTAGTGTGGCTGGTGATCAGTCTTGTTAAGTTTTATCTTTGGGCCTCCCGGAAGGAGTTGATCAGCCACGGAAGGGGAGACTCAGCAGACAACATTGCCTGGAAGGCGCGGCACGACGTCGCCAGACGTATCCAGTGGGACATCCGGAGATGGGGTTTCGCCGCGGCAAAAGAACGTTGGAAGGGGTTGTTTTCATTGGGGTGATTCTGGTGTACAGTTTGTGTTCTTTAGGGGACTTGTGTGTCTGTAATTTGTATTTCTAAGAATATGGGAGCAATAGGGAATTTGGGGAGGGGCTGGTTTTGCATAAGGGGCGGGATTATGTTAATGAACGGTTTATGTAAGTTTTATGTAGTTTGGGGTTCTATTGTTTCCAGATGATAATGATTTTGGTTTGTTGTATTTTGTATTTTTGTAATAAAAAAAAAAAAAAAAAAATCTGTTCTTATCAGTTTAATATCTGATACGTCCCCCATCGGGGGACCACATATTAAACGGATTTTTGGAACAGGGAGCTGGATCAGGAGCTTGCTCCGTCCTCTCCACGCATCGGCCCGGTATTGCAGCGCCTCCGGGAACGGTGCACTACCTTCTCTCAGCGGTGAAAAGACAGACGTAGCTAGCAAGCAAGCGAGGTGGACCGGAGCTCCTTCCTCTCCGGTCTCGTCTCTCGTCCATCTGTGTGTCTCTGTGTCTCTCTCTCTCCCCCTCCCCGTTCCCGTGCTCCCTCCGTGCACTTTCCCGCGCCTCGACTCTCTCGGCAAGCAGGCCGGCCCCCTTTTCGGCTCCCGTGCGTTTTCCCTCCAAAAAACTTAGTTTTTTCCTCCTTTTTCCAGGGAGGCAGGCGTGGCTTGTGTGTGTGTGTGTGTGTGTGTGTGTGTGTGTGTGTGTGTGTGTGTGTGTGTGTGTCCCCGTCCTTGCAGGCGGGCCCCTTTCGACAGCCGGCCGTTTTCCCTCCAAAAAACTTAGTATATACACCTTTTCTTTCTTTTTTTCGGCAGGCAGGCAGGTGTGTGTGTGTCCCCGTCCCTCCCGAGAGAGCGCTGCCCCTTGCCTCTGCCCGCAGGTGCCGACGGTCCGCTTTCGCTTGCAGCTCACTCGGCACGGCTGCTGCTGGTGGGAGGGGCCTAAGCTAAGGAGGCCGGCCGGCTGGCGCCCCCCGCGGCTGCGGTCGTTGTCGGGCCGTTGACAGGAGATCAAAGAGCAGGGCCCCCGCCCGGGACTGGCGGGCAGGCAGGCGAGCAAGCAGGCAGGCAAGAGAGGGGGAGAGCGGAGTCCGGGCGGCCGGCAGCCGCGTGCGGACCGGGCTCCAGAGGCGTCGGCCTGCGCCGCTGCGCGCCAGCCGGACGCCCGCGCGCCCGCCCAAGGCCGGCGTCGGGCATCGCTTCTCGGCCTTTTGGCTAAGATCAAGTGTAGTATCTGTTCTTATCAGTTTAATATCTGATACGTCCCCCATCGGGGGACCACATATTAAACGGATTTTTGGAACAGGGAGCTGGATCAGGAGCTTGCTCCGTCCTCTCCACGCATCGGCCCGGTATTGCAGCGCCTCCGGGAACGGTGCACTACCTTCTCTCAGCGGTGAAAAGACAGACGTAGCTAGCAAGCAAGCGAGGTGGACCGGAGCTCCTTCCTCTCCGGTCTCGTCTCTCGTCCATCTGTGTGTCTCTGTGTCTCTCTCTCTCCCCCTCCCCGTTCCCGTGCTCCCTCCGTGCACTTTCCCGCGCCTCGACTCTCTCGGCAAGCAGGCCGGCCCCCTTTTCGGCTCCCGTGCGTTTTCCCTCCAAAAAACTTAGTTTTTTCCTCCTTTTTCCAGGGAGGCAGGCGTGGCTTGTGTGTGTGTGTGTGTGTGTGTGTGTGTGTGTGTGTGTGTGTGTGTGTGTGTGTGTCCCCGTCCTTGCAGGCGGGCCCCTTTCGACAGCCGGCCGTTTTCCCTCCAAAAAACTTAGTATATACACCTTTTCTTTCTTTTTTTCGGCAGGCAGGCAGGTGTGTGTGTGTCCCCGTCCCTCCCGAGAGAGCGCTGCCCCTTGCCTCTGCCCGCAGGTGCCGACGGTCCGCTTTCGCTTGCAGCTCACTCGGCACGGCTGCTGCTGGTGGGAGGGGCCTAAGCTAAGGAGGCCGGCCGGCTGGCGCCCCCCGCGGCTGCGGTCGTTGTCGGGCCGTTGACAGGAGATCAAAGAGCAGGGCCCCCGCCCGGGACTGGCGGGCAGGCAGGCGAGCAAGCAGGCAGGCAAGAGAGGGGGAGAGCGGAGTCCGGGCGGCCGGCAGCCGCGTGCGGACCGGGCTCCAGAGGCGTCGGCCTGCGCCGCTGCGCGCCAGCCGGACGCCCGCGCGCCCGCCCAAGGCCGGCGTCGGGCATCGCTTCTCGGCCTTTTGTCGAAGATCGGGGAGAGGATTGCGACCGGAACAACGACCTGCGGACCAGGATTTGCCTGTGGACTTCATTTTGACTTTTGGATTTCCTTGATTGTGTGGATTGCCTTGGATTTTCTTTGCGTCTGGACTGGAGGGGACTCTTCGAGGAGCTGGCCTGGAGGCCTCCTCCAGGATGGCGGAAGGGTTGGACTCCTTCGACCGGCCCGGGGAGGCTCCCAGGCTGAAATGGACTTTGCGTTTTCGTTGGATGCGTGGAGGAGAACCGCCCGGGAGACGTGAGTTCGAAGACTATGTTTTGTTTGGGTGTTTGGGCCTACGGGCAGAGGAGATTCTGTGTGCACAAGGGAATAGGCCTCTAAAGTATATGGACGTTACTTTGAGAGACGAGGAGATCTATAAGAGGGTGTCTGCAAGATACATGGACAAGAAGGATGAGCAGTTTGTGAGGGATTTTGAAGTGTTGGGCTGCTACCATGACAATTTTCGGGTGGTAATTGTACATTTGTATGATCCCTTTTTGGGTGACGACGATGTTACAGCGTTTTTGCTTCGACATGTTTCTGTTATCGGCCAGCCGGAGAGAATTCTGGATAGCCGTAATGTTTGGGCCGGGAAGCGGAAGTACAGGGTGAAACTGCGTTCGGACGCACGAGGGGCAGGGGGCTTTCACCACCCCCCGGCATCCTTTTCGCTTGGAGCTAGTAGGGCATATCTCTATTATCAGAATCAGCCCAAGTTTTGTAGGCGATGTCGTGGTTTCGGACATCAGGCTGCTGAGTGCCGCGGGAATGAGTGCGTAGTGTGTGGAGCATTTGGACACGTCGCAAGGGAGTGCCGGAAGAAAGTGTGCACCTTGTGTGAGACGGAAGGACATTTGTTCAAGAATTGTGTGTGGAGGGATGTGCAAAGAGCGAGGGAGTATGACGAAGGACTATTGAGGGTGGATGGAGAGGAGGAGGAGGAAGCTGCTCCGGTGATTGTGGAGGAAGTTGCTGGCGGGGTGATGGAAGTAGTTCCGGCTCCTGCGGATGTGCAGGAGGCCGTGCTTCCGCAGGAAGTGGGGCAAGGCCTGGCTGACCCGGAGCCGGAAGAGGAGATTGCAACAGTTCCGGAGACGGCGGAAAGCGAGCAGGAGCAGGGGAAAGCATTGGCCAAGCGACGGCATGAGGAGGTCGAGAGTGATTCTGGGGCGGAGGAGGAGAAGAAGGTGAGGGAGGATCCGGTGGAGGAGTTTCTGGAGGTGCACGGGGAGGAACGACGGCTGCCAGAGATGGAGATGGAGGTGGAGGCGGAGGGGTCGGGAGACACGTTTGGTGAGGAGTCGCCGGCTCCGGTACGGAGGAGGGGCAGGGCTTCTTTGAGGGCCATGTCGGTGGCCCCGGACGTGGCTGTTTCGACTTCTGGGGAGGATATTCCACACTGTTCCGCATCGGGTGGGTACTCACCTGTGTCAGACATTTCGGACAGTTCCACCTCCAGCCAGTCCAATGGCTCGGAGAGAGAGACAGATCTTGATCCGCCATGAGCCTTCTCGTTCGAACAGTTAATGCGAGAGGCTTGAAGGACATAGTGAAGAGGACTGCGGTCTTTAAGTTCTTAAGAGAACAAAGGTTTGATGTGTGCTTCCTACAGGAAGTGCACTTGGCTGGGGAAGGAGACATTCGTCGTTTTACAAAGGACTGGGGTGACTTGAAATCTCGGTGGAGTGTGGGGGGAGTGTATTCGGCAGGGGTGGGTATTGTTTTTGGGAGCACGGTGGTGGAAGAAACTGAGTTCTTTGTTGTAAGTCCGGGGAGAGTGATTGTGGTGGATGGGGTGTGGGCGGGTACTAAGATTCGTTTAATTTGTGTTTATGCACCTGCAGAGCGCAGTGCAAGGAGGGGTTTTTTTTCTGATTTGGCGCCTTGGTGTACCACGAACCGGCGTGTTTTTCTGGGGGGTGATTTTAATGAGGATATTTTGTCCCGGACCACGGGGGCGATTGAACTTAGTCGCTTGTTGCGTGATTTTGAGTTACGGGACAGTTTTATAGGTCACTTCTCTGCCTTTCCGGTTACATGGAGGAATTCCAGGGGTGTGGGAAGGAGACTAGACTACGTGTTTGTGTCTTCCGGTATCCCGGTTCGAAAGGTCAAGGTGTCACCTGTTTGGTTTTCGGACCATGTTATTGTTGATGTGGAGATGGGTGATGTGAGTGTTTGCTATGGGAAGGGTGTGTGGAAGCTTAACACGGCTGTTTTGCGAGAGCATGATTACTTCTTGTTAATCAGAGGCAAGCTGCAGCTATGGTTGGCCCAAAAGAGTACTCGGCCTGCCTTGCTTGACTGGTGGGAAGGCCTAAAGCGCAGACTTAAAATGGTTTCGCAGCAGTATTGCTCCTTGCGGGCGCACAGGGAGAACAGGGCGGTATGGCGCTTGCAGAGTGCGCTGCAGAAGATTTATGAGCAAGGGAACAGCGGTCTGGCTTTTGACTTCCAGGCAGCCCAGGAGTTGAAGGTACAACTAAAGGGGATTTACGGGAGGAAGGCACGGGATTTTCTGTTCCGTGTAAGGGACAGGGTTATGGAACCATTGGAGGAGGTGACTGGTCAGTTGTTTCGGTCGGTGAGGGCAAAGCAAGGGAGGAGGGTTTTTGAGGGTATCCGGGTGAGTCCGGATACGGTTGTTAAGTCTGCAGAAGGTATGGTGGAGGCTGCGGCCCGGTATTATGAAGCCTGTTTTAAAGAGGAAGTCACAAACACAGACCACATGGAGGAGATCGTTAATGTGGTATTGAATAGATCTGGTGCACAGGAGATGGAAGGGATGGACGCCAGGATCAGTTTGTTGGAAGTGGAAAGTGCAGCGCGCAGTCTAGGTAAAGGCAAAGTTCCTGGCATTGATGGGCTGCCCGTTGAATTTTATTTGGCCTTTTGGGACCTGCTTGGTCCGGTTCTGGTGGAGGTTTTTGAAGAAATTTTAGGTGGGCGGGGTTTATGCGAATCGATGCGGCAGGGGGTTTTGGCCTTGCTTTTTAAAAAGGGGGATCCCTTGGACCTGGGAAACTGGAGGCCGATACAATTGCTTTGTGTCGACTATAAGATCCTTGCTAAGGTCCTGAGCACAAGATTACGACAGGTTTTGTCGATCCTGATTCACCCTGACCAGACGTGCGGTGTGGCTGGACGATCAATTTTTTGGAACCTGCGACTTGTCAGGGACGCAATTGCCTGGGTGGAGGATCGGCGTCTACCTCTGCTGGTTGTGAGTTTGGACCAGGAAAAGGCCTTTGACAAGGTCCACCTCCCTTTTCTGTGGATGGTGCTGTCTAGGGCAGGCCTGAGACCACAGTTTGTGGACTGGTTGAAATTGCTATACTGCAACGTTGGTTTTCGGGTCTGTATTAATGGACACCTGGGGGAGAAGGTTAGGATAGGGAGAGGGGTGCGGCAGGGATGTCCTTTGTCGCCCCTTTTGTATATTTTATATTTGGAACCCTTGCTTACCTTGATTAGAACTAATAGCAGGGTGGATGGTTTGTGTGTGCCAGGGAATGGAGGGCGTCAGACAAAGCTTGCCGCATATGCCGATGATATCACCTTGCTGTTGAGCTCGGAATCTGGTCTGCAATATGCCTTGGAGACGGTGGACATCTTTGGCCGGGCGACAGGTTCCAGGGTTAATCGGGACAAGAGTGTGGTAAAAGTGTTTGGGTTTTGGCGGAATAAGGCTGAGGTGGTGGGGGTTTTGAAGGCAGAGCTTGGGCCCGTAAAGATTTTGGGGGTGGATTTTGGATCCGGTGGTTGGGGGCAACAGAATTGGGAGGCACTGATGAACCGGGTTAGTCGTAAATTAGGTATGTGGAGAGCTCGGCAGTTATCGTATATTGGGAAGGTGATGGTCCTGAAGCTGGATATCCTCCCAATGTTGGTTTTTTTGGCGCACGTCTTTCCGGTCCCTGTGGGTTATACCAAGCAGCTCACGAGGTTAGCCTTCCAATTTATTTGGAATGGGAAGTACGAATACATAAAGCGGATAGACATGTATAGGGGCACTCACCAGGGTGGGCGGGCTGTCCCGGATCTCCCCTTAAAACTTAACGCGATTTTTGTAGCGGGTGTGTGTGGGGCTGTGTACGGGGAGGTGCAGCATGAGCATCAGTTGTTCGCTAGGTTCTGGTTCTCGTGGGCGGCACGACCCTTGTGCAGCTGGACGAACGCCTTTCCCAAGGCAGAACAACAGCCGTGGTTTTATAGGCTGGCGACTACCTGGCTGAAAAGGTATTCCGGGGCCAAGGTGGATGAGGGATGTATGCAGCACCGGGTTCTGTATGAGCGGGCGAGAGAGGTGTGTGTGCGGAAGGAGTATCCAAGGATTACGGTGTCGGAGCAGCGTTGGAGATTCCTTCACCACAAGGGTCTCCCTAACAGAATGAAGGACCTAAATTGGTTGTGTGGGTGGCAGAGGCTCTCTGTGCGGGAGGTCATGTGCCAACATAGGCTGACGAGGTCTCCGGTGTGCCCGAGAATTGGATGTTCCGCGGTGGAATCCATCGCTCACGTGTTCTGGGGTTGTGGGGTCGCACAGGCTGTTTGGGTTCAGCATCGACCCCTTTTTGCGGGATTGTGGGCAAATTTTACTTTGACTGCGCATATGGTTTTATGGGGATGGCAGTCGGTTGTGGGTGGTGGGAGAACCAATTTTTTATTATGGTTGCTGGTGTGCCTGATTAAAATGGTTTTGTGGGATTGCAGGAACCACTTAGTGAGATATGGGGCTGATGTGGGTGTGCAGGGGATAAGTGGGCGGATCAGGCACGAATTACGTGTACTGCAGAGACAGGATTATAGGAGATGGGGTTACCATGCGGCTAAAGAGCGGTGGAAGACCCTTTTGGAGTTAGACTGAAGACGGGTTGGTTTTCGGTGTTTTTGGTTTTGTGCTGTTCTTGTGTTGTTTTGTGCTGTATTGTGATGCTTTGTGATGACTTGTTCTCTTTTGTACTTTAATTAAAAAACAAAAAAAAAAAAAAAAAAAAAAAAATCTGTTCTTATCAGTTTAATATCTGATACGTCCCCCATCGGGGGACCACATATTAAACGGATTTTTGGAACAGGGAGCTGGATCAGGAGCTTGCTCCGTCCTCTCCACGCATCGGCCCGGTATTGCAGCGCCTCCGGGAACGGTGCACTACCTTCTCTCAGCGGTGAAAAGACAGACGTAGCTAGCAAGCAAGCGAGGTGGACCGGAGCTCCTTCCTCTCCGGTCTCGTCTCTCGTCCATCTGTGTGTCTCTGTGTCTCTCTCTCTCCCCCTCCCCGTTCCCGTGCTCCCTCCGTGCACTTTCCCGCGCCTCGACTCTCTCGGCAAGCAGGCCGGCCCCCTTTTCGGCTCCCGTGCGTTTTCCCTCCAAAAAACTTAGTTTTTTCCTCCTTTTTCCAGGGAGGCAGGCGTGGCTTGTGTGTGTGTGTGTGTGTGTGTGTGTGTGTGTGTGTGTGTGTGTGTGTGTGTGTGTGTGTGTGTCCCCGTCCTTGCAGGCGGGCCCCTTTCGACAGCCGGCCGTTTTCCCTCCAAAAAACTTAGTATATACACCTTTTCTTTCTTTTTTTCGGCAGGCAGGCAGGTGTGTGTGTGTCCCCGTCCCTCCCGAGAGAGCGCTGCCCCTTGCCTCTGCCCGCAGGTGCCGACGGTCCGCTTTCGCTTGCAGCTCACTCGGCACGGCTGCTGCTGGTGGGAGGGGCCTAAGCTAAGGAGGCCGGCCGGCTGGCGCCCCCCGCGGCTGCGGTCGTTGTCGGGCCGTTGACAGGAGATCAAAGAGCAGGGCCCCCGCCCGGGACTGGCGGGCAGGCAGGCGAGCAAGCAGGCAGGCAAGAGAGGGGGAGAGCGGAGTCCGGGCGGCCGGCAGCCGCGTGCGGACCGGGCTCCAGAGGCGTCGGCCTGCGCCGCTGCGCGCCAGCCGGACGCCCGCGCGCCCGCCCAAGGCCGGCGTCGGGCATCGCTTCTCGGCCTTTTGGCTAAGATCAAGTGTAGTATCTGTTCTTATCAGTTTAATATCTGATACGTCCCCCATCGGGGGACCACATATTAAACGGATTTTTGGAACAGGGAGCTGGATCAGGAGCTTGCTCCGTCCTCTCCACGCATCGGCCCGGTATTGCAGCGCCTCCGGGAACGGTGCACTACCTTCTCTCAGCGGTGAAAAGACAGACGTAGCTAGCAAGCAAGCGAGGTGGACCGGAGCTCCTTCCTCTCCGGTCTCGTCTCTCGTCCATCTGTGTGTCTCTGTGTCTCTCTCTCTCCCCCTCCCCGTTCCCGTGCTCCCTCCGTGCACTTTCCCGCGCCTCGACTCTCTCGGCAAGCAGGCCGGCCCCCTTTTCGGCTCCCGTGCGTTTTCCCTCCAAAAAACTTAGTTTTTTCCTCCTTTTTCCAGGGAGGCAGGCGTGGCTTGTGTGTGTGTGTGTGTGTGTGTGTGTGTGTGTGTGTGTGTGTGTGTGTGTGTGTGTCCCCGTCCTTGCAGGCGGGCCCCTTTCGACAGCCGGCCGTTTTCCCTCCAAAAAACTTAGTATATACACCTTTTCTTTCTTTTTTTCGGCAGGCAGGCAGGTGTGTGTGTGTCCCCGTCCCTCCCGAGAGAGCGCTGCCCCTTGCCTCTGCCCGCAGGTGCCGACGGTCCGCTTTCGCTTGCAGCTCACTCGGCACGGCTGCTGCTGGTGGGAGGGGCCTAAGCTAAGGAGGCCGGCCGGCTGGCGCCCCCCGCGGCTGCGGTCGTTGTCGGGCCGTTGACAGGAGATCAAAGAGCAGGGCCCCCGCCCGGGACTGGCGGGCAGGCAGGCGAGCAAGCAGGCAGGCAAGAGAGGGGGAGAGCGGAGTCCGGGCGGCCGGCAGCCGCGTGCGGACCGGGCTCCAGAGGCGTCGGCCTGCGCCGCTGCGCGCCAGCCGGACGCCCGCGCGCCCGCCCAAGGCCGGCGTCGGGCATCGCTTCTCGGCCTTTTGGCTAAGATCAAGTGTAGTATCTGTTCTTATCAGTTTAATATCTGATACGTCCCCCATCGGGGGACCACATATTAAACGGATTTTTGGAACAGGGAGCTGGATCAGGAGCTTGCTCCGTCCTCTCCACGCATCGGCCCGGTATTGCAGCGCCTCCGGGAACGGTGCACTACCTTCTCTCAGCGGTGAAAAGACAGACGTAGCTAGCAAGCAAGCGAGGTGGACCGGAGCTCCTTCCTCTCCGGTCTCGTCTCTCGTCCATCTGTGTGTCTCTGTGTCTCTCTCTCTCCCCCTCCCCGTTCCCGTGCTCCCTCCGTGCACTTTCCCGCGCCTCGACTCTCTCGGCAAGCAGGCCGGCCCCCTTTTCGGCTCCCGTGCGTTTTCCCTCCAAAAAACTTAGTTTTTTCCTCCTTTTTCCAGGGAGGCAGGCGTGGCTTGTGTGTGTGTGTGTGTGTGTGTGTGTGTGTGTGTGTGTGTGTGTGTGTGTGTGTGTGTGTCCCCGTCCTTGCAGGCGGGCCCCTTTCGACAGCCGGCCGTTTTCCCTCCAAAAAACTTAGTATATACACCTTTTCTTTCTTTTTTTCGGCAGGCAGGCAGGTGTGTGTGTGTCCCCGTCCCTCCCGAGAGAGCGCTGCCCCTTGCCTCTGCCCGCAGGTGCCGACGGTCCGCTTTCGCTTGCAGCTCACTCGGCACGGCTGCTGCTGGTGGGAGGGGCCTAAGCTAAGGAGGCCGGCCGGCTGGCGCCCCCCGCGGCTGCGGTCGTTGTCGGGCCGTTGACAGGAGATCAAAGAGCAGGGCCCCCGCCCGGGACTGGCGGGCAGGCAGGCGAGCAAGCAGGCAGGCAAGAGAGGGGGAGAGCGGAGTCCGGGCGGCCGGCAGCCGCGTGCGGACCGGGCTCCAGAGGCGTCGGCCTGCGCCGCTGCGCGCCAGCCGGACGCCCGCGCGCCCGCCCAAGGCCGGCGTCGGGCATCGCTTCTCGGCCTTTTGGCTAAGATCAAGTGTAGTATCTGTTCTTATCAGTTTAATATCTGATACGTCCCCCATCGGGGGACCACATATTAAACGGATTTTTGGAACAGGGAGCTGGATCAGGAGCTTGCTCCGTCCTCTCCACGCATCGGCCCGGTATTGCAGCGCCTCCGGGAACGGTGCACTACCTTCTCTCAGCGGTGAAAAGACAGACGTAGCTAGCAAGCAAGCGAGGTGGACCGGAGCTCCTTCCTCTCCGGTCTCGTCTCTCGTCCATCTGTGTGTCTCTGTGTCTCTCTCTCTCCCCCTCCCCGTTCCCGTGCTCCCTCCGTGCACTTTCCCGCGCCTCGACTCTCTCGGCAAGCAGGCCGGCCCCCTTTTCGGCTCCCGTGCGTTTTCCCTCCAAAAAACTTAGTTTTTTCCTCCTTTTTCCAGGGAGGCAGGCGTGGCTTGTGTGTGTGTGTGTGTGTGTGTGTGTGTGTGTGTGTGTGTGTGTGTGTGTGTGTGTCCCCGTCCTTGCAGGCGGGCCCCTTTCGACAGCCGGCCGTTTTCCCTCCAAAAAACTTAGTATATACACCTTTTCTTTCTTTTTTTCGGCAGGCAGGCAGGTGTGTGTGTGTCCCCGTCCCTCCCGAGAGAGCGCTGCCCCTTGCCTCTGCCCGCAGGTGCCGACGGTCCGCTTTCGCTTGCAGCTCACTCGGCACGGCTGCTGCTGGTGGGAGGGGCCTAAGCTAAGGAGGCCGGCCGGCTGGCGCCCCCCGCGGCTGCGGTCGTTGTCGGGCCGTTGACAGGAGATCAAAGAGCAGGGCCCCCGCCCGGGACTGGCGGGCAGGCAGGCGAGCAAGCAGGCAGGCAAGAGAGGGGGAGAGCGGAGTCCGGGCGGCCGGCAGCCGCGTGCGGACCGGGCTCCAGAGGCGTCGGCCTGCGCCGCTGCGCGCCAGCCGGACGCCCGCGCGCCCGCCCAAGGCCGGCGTCGGGCATCGCTTCTCGGCCTTTTGGCCAAGATCCAAAGGTGCGTGGCTTGACCGCGGCTGGAGGGCTTGCTAAAGGACGAGAAGGGCGAAGGACGGAGAGAGCGGCGGACCCTACCTGAGGGGACATCACTACAGGGAAGGCAACAGGATCGCATCCAGGCAGAAGACACCCAGAGAAGACTGCAAGTCCGGAAGACATCGAGCCACCACTGGAATCGCTCTGGGTGAAGCCCAGGGGGTGAAGGTGGGGCTCCCAGATGGCAGCGCTGGGTGAGTTGCCTTTCCCTTCGGCGGCCGGGCGCCCTCTGTCCCGTGAGGGGCAGATGCGGCGCACGGTGCGCTTTGTTTTAAAGAATCAGGAGGACTCGGCGGAATGGATGGTCAGGCGAACCTTTGAGAGAAGAATTGTGTTCAGCTTGCTAGGAGTCAGGAAGGAAGACATTCTATGTATTCAGGACTTTCAGAACAGGAATCTTTATGATTTAACTGTGACTTCAGAACCAGAAGTTATCCGAGTTTGGAACAAGGTGGAATTACTGAGGGATACAGACCCCTTAGCAAAATTTTTGATCGAACCTTTGTTTGCTCGCGAACTTCGGCCTATCACTGTCCACATGTTCAACGGCCACGTGCCGGAATCTGATGTTGCTACTTTTCTGAAGAGATTCGTGGACATCCAGGGCGAGGGGAAAAAGGTAACCGACGAGGAGAACGTCTGGACGGCAAAATGGCGATACATGGCCAGGTTCCGGACCAGCCTGATGACAGCCGGAGGCGTACTGCACCCCCCATCTACCTTTAACATTGGTCCCAACAGAGGTTTCCTGGTGTACCCTGGACAACCGAAAACTTGCAGGAGATGTGGGCAAGAAGGTCACTTGGGGGCAGAGTGCAAGACGGAAATCTGTAGGCGGTGCGGCCGACTCGGGCACGTGGCGACAATGTGCCGCCATGACTTGGTGTGCAACCTGTGCGGCGATGAAGGGCATCAGTACAGAAGTTGCCCAAAGAAAGCCCGCAGCTTTGCCTCAGTCGTTTCGGGTGAGGCGGAAGCGCACGCAGGAACATCAGGATTGCAGGAGAGGCAAGGCGAAGATCATACTCACCAAGGTGTGGGCCCAGCGGAACAGGAGGCAGGTGAGGATACATCGTCACTGGTCTCGATCCCAGGTTCCCAGGTAGCTGCAGAGGAAGAGAGAGCAGAACATCAAGATCTTGACTCCGATAGCCAGGCGCCTGCGGCACCAGGTGAGGGAGCCAGAGAGGCGGCATCTTCAGATGACAATTGGACCATCGTGAAAAGAAAGAAGAAGAAGACGAAGGAGAAGAAGGAGAAAAAGGAGAAACGACAAAGGGAGTCATCCGAAGAAGAGGCCCATTGGGTTGGAGATAAAAGACCCAAGGAGGCATTAGTTTCCCCAGTCGAGGACTTTATGGTGTCTGATAGCGAATCCGCAGCTCCTGAGGAATCGTCGGAAGAGGGAAACGAAACCAGGGTGGACGGGGAAATAGAGGAGGTGGTGGACCCAGGAGAAGAAGAGAAGGTTGAACAGGACCCGACAGAGGATGAACCCGACATCGGTACAGAACAAGAGATGGGAAAGACGGATGCTGCCATAGAGAGGCCCGGTTTGCAGCAAGAAGAAGGAAAAGGAGGGGGGATACCCCCCCCCTCAAACGTGTCGCACTTCTCCTGGGCGGAGCGCGCCGGGGAAGGGGCGATGGGAATAGAGCAATGCCCCCAACCTGGATTCTCAATCGACTCAGAAGAGAGTGACTCCATACCCCTTAGCGGCATACCAGGCATGGACGAAGACTCCATCTACGAGCCGGCCTCCCCGTCGGTAGCCGGCTTCCTGAGTCCCGGTGACCTTGAGGATCCCCCGGGTCGCTTCAATTGAGGGCACTTTTCCGGTTGCAGGCCCCAACTTCTTCCTCATGAACTGCACCATCGGCTCGGCCAACGTCAGAGGCCTGAAAAACAAGGTTAAGCGTGTCGCAGTCTTTAAAGATCTGGCTGAGAGACACTTTAGCTTTTGTTTTATTCAAGAAGCGCACTTGGGGTCGAGGAGAGATGTGCTTGAATTCAAGAGCGACTGGCATAGAGGGGACTCATGGTGGAGTGTTGGGGGGGTCCACTCTTCAGGTGTGGGCATCCTCTGTGGGACACCGAATTTCGTGGCCAGTGAGGCCACGTCGGTTGTTCCAGGACGTCTCCTAATGGTAGATGGGGTATGGGACGCAAAGCGGGTCCGGCTAATCGCTGTATATGGGCCGGCAGAAAGGCGCCTTCAGGCGTCCTTTTTACAGGAGTTAGAGCCGCTGCTCTTTACCAACCGTTCTGTTCTAGTGGGGGGCGATTTTAACATAGACTTGAGTGATGTGCGTGGTTCGGGTGTGTGTGCGTTGCGGGAATTAATTCTCCGTTTCAATTTGCAGGACTGCTTTGAGGGTTTCGGTCCGGCCTCCAAGGTTTTTACTTGGAGTAACGGGCGAGACAGTTTCAGGCGGCTGGACTACGTTTTCACCTCCCTAAAAGGGGTAGTCCAGTCCAGGCGGG
Organism: Atractosteus spatula; assembly: GCF_055471065.1. NCBI lineage: Eukaryota > Metazoa > Chordata > Actinopteri > Semionotiformes > Lepisosteidae > Atractosteus > Atractosteus spatula. The sequence goes on from NW_028296871.1 coordinate 152,150, forward strand.
TTATCCCGGTTTGGTTCTCTGATCACCTCCTGCTGTCTGCTACCGTGATCCCTGAGGCTTCTACCTTTAAAACCCGGTGCTGGAGGCTGAACGTGCAGGTTCTGTCCGAGGCAGAATACCTAGCCCGGATAGCGAGCCTGCTGGGCAGCTTCCAGAGGAAGAGGTGGAGTTTTCCGACGGCGGTCCTTTGGTGGGAAGCCTGCAAGAGGGCCATAGCCAGGGCCTCCATAAGTTATTGCCGGCACAGGCAGTCTGTGGGTAGGGAGACTCTAGCCCGTTTACAACAAGAGCTAGAGGCGGTGTACGCGGCCTTTAATGGCGGCGGCTCCTTTGACGCGGACAAGGCCGCTGAGATCAGGAATAGTTTAAAAGAGATCTGGTCTTCGCGAGCTAGAGACTTCCTGTTCAGGCTGAAGGGCGACCTGATTGAGGACGAGGAGAAATGCTCGTCCCGCTTCTTCGGCTCGGTCCGGGTAAGGCAGGCAAGGACCAGCTTCGAGGCGCTACGCCAAGCAGACGGTACGGTGACGTGCGACGGGTCACAGATGGTGGAGTGCGCCTCGGAGTTCTATAGGTCCTTGTTTGCAGAGAAACCCGTGGATTCGAGCCGGTGGGAGGACTGGTTGACGGGCATAGAAAAGAGATCCAAGGTCGCCCCAGACCTGGAGGGGAGTCTGACTGCCGCCGAGCTGAAAGCGGCGGCAGCTGGCCTGCGCAAGGGAACCGCCCCAGGGCTTGACGGCCTGCCCACAGATTTCTACATCGCCTTTTGGGATTTGTTACAACCGATGCTTATGGAGGTCTTTGGTGAGATATTGCAGGTAGGGGAGATGGGGACAACTATGAAGGTTGGGGTGTTGTCCCTCATCTTCAAAAAGGGTGAGAAGACCGATCTGGAAAACTGGAGGCCGATCCAGTTACTCTGCACCGATTACAAGATCCTCGCTAAGGTGCTGGGTAATCGACTGAGGAAGGTTATGCCAGATCTGGTCTGCAGAGACCAGACCTGCAGTGTCGAGGGCCGGAGGATCGTTTGGAATCTCCACCTCATCAGGGACACGGTGGCATGGGTAGAAGACCGCGGACTGGCGCTCATGCTGGTCAGCCTCGACCAGAGTAAGGCTTTTGATAGGGTCCACCATGCTTTCCTCTGGGAGGTGCTGATACGGCTGGGCGTGGGCCACACCTTCGTCAGATGGATCCAGACCCTGTATAACGGAGTCGTGTCTCGGGTGAGTATCAACGGGAGAGTGGGGGCCGGAGTGCCGGTCGGGTGCGGGGTGAGGCAGGGGTGCCCCCTGTCTCCCCTGCTTTACGTCCTCTACTCTGAGCCCCTCCTCCACGTGATACGTAAGGACCCTCTGATCGAGGGCGTGGTAGTCCCAGGCAGCGGGGGTGAACAGGTGAAGGTCGCGGCGTATGCCGATGACATCTCCCTGTTCCTGACATCTGACAGTAGTATTTGCCGGGTACTTGAACTGTTGGACGAACACTCAGCCTGCACTGGGTCCCGTTTAAACAGGGACAAGTGCGCAGTCAAGTACTTCGGCAAATGGAGGGACAGGAGAGAAGAGGTGGGCGGCCTCCCCCTGGAGTCGGGCCCAGTAAAGATCTTGGGCATCCGTTTCCACTCGGGTGACTCCGCCAGGTTGAACTGGGAGGACAGGTTGCGGAAAGTGAACCAAAAATTGGGTATGTGGCAGGACAGATCACTGTCCTACTCTGGTAAGGTGTTGGTTTTAAAAGTGGATGTCCTGCCAACTTTACTATATCTGGCCAGGGTGTTTCCGTTGCCTGTCTGCCTTAGAAGAGACCTGGTGAGAGCCGTCTTCCGCTTCATTTGGGGCGGAGGATATGAGTATATCGCCCGGGTGGAGATGTGCAGACCAATTGAGGAAGGGGGGAGAACTGTCCCAGATTTGCCGGCTAAGTTAGACACCCTGTTCGTGGCGGGTCTGTGCAAGACCCTCCACGAGGACCCCGACCACCTGTGTGTTTATTTTATAAGGTTATGGCTGGCTGCCACTGTGAGGCACCTTGTGGTCTGGTCTAATAGGACACCTAGCGCTGAGCAACTGCCCCCGCACTACGGGCACGCTAGGAAGTGGCTGAGAAGGCATCCTGAAGCCAGAGAAGGGCAGGCCTTACTAGACCACAGGGCCTTGTACAAAGCAGTGGTGGCAAGGACGACCCCAGCGGTGGTTGGGGTCTCAGAGGGGGCTTGGCGGCAAATCCAACCCGCGGGCCTAGATAACAGACTCAGGGATCTAAACTGGCTTGCCCTCTGGAACCGCCTGCCTGTTAGAGAGACCCTCCACAACCATGGTCTCTCTAGACACAACAGGTGTCCTCGTCCGGATTGTCTAGAGCCTGAAACAGTCCTGCATGTGTTCTGGGGGTGTGTGTTTGCACAAAGGGTGTGGGGTTTGTGTGGAGATTTGTGTTCACGAGTAATGGGTGATTTGGTGCTGTCCAGCCACACAGTTCTCAAAGGTGTCCCGGGGCCCCGCAAGTGGAATCGTGCTTTCCTAGTGTGGCTGGTGATCAGTCTTGTTAAGTTTTATCTTTGGGCCTCCCGGAAGGAGTTGATCAGCCACGGAAGGGGAGACTCAGCAGACAACATTGCCTGGAAGGCGCGGCACGACGTCGCCAGACGTATCCAGTGGGACGTTCGGAGATGGGGTTTCGCCGCGGCAAAAGAACGTTGGAAGGGGTTGTTTTCATTGGGGTGATCTTGGTGTACAGTTTGTGTTCTTTAGGGGACTTGTGTGTCTGTACTTTGTATTTCTAAGAATATGGGAGCAATAGGGGATTTGGGGAGGGGCTGGTTTTGCATAAGGGGCGGGATTATGTTAATGAACGGTTTATGTAAGTTTTATGTAGTTTGGGGTTCTATTGTTTCCAGATGATAATGATTTTGGTTTGTTGTATTCTGTATTTTTGTAATAAAAAAAAAAAAAAAAAATCTGTTCTTATCAGTTTAATATCTGATACGTCCCCCATCGGGGGACCACATATTAAACGGATTTTTGGAACAGGGAGCTGGATCAGGAGCTTGCTCCGTCCTCTCCACGCATCGGCCCGGTATTGCAGCGCCTCCGGGAACGGTGCACTACCTTCTCTCAGCGGTGAAAAGACAGACGTAGCTAGCAAGCAAGCGAGGTGGACCGGAGCTCCTTCCTCTCCGGTCTCGTCTCTCGTCCATCTGTGTGTCTCTGTGTCTCTCTCTCTCCCCCTCCCCGTTCCCGTGCTCCCTCCGTGCACTTTCCCGCGCCTCGACTCTCTCGGCAAGCAGGCCGGCCCCCTTTTCGGCTCCCGTGCGTTTTCCCTCCAAAAAACTTAGTTTTTTCCTCCTTTTTCCAGGGAGGCAGGCGTGGCTGTGTGTGTGTGTGTGTGTGTGTGTGTGTGTGTGTGTGTGTGTGTGTGTGTGTGTGTGTGTCCCCGTCCTTGCAGGCGGGCCCCTTTCGACAGCCGGCCGTTTTCCCTCCAAAAAACTTAGTATATACACCTTTTCTTTCTTTTTTTCGGCAGGCAGGCAGGTGTGTGTGTGTCCCCGTCCCTCCCGAGAGAGCGCTGCCCCTTGCCTCTGCCCGCAGGTGCCGACGGTCCGCTTTCGCTTGCAGCTCACTCGGCACGGCTGCTGCTGGTGGGAGGGGCCTAAGCTAAGGAGGCCGGCCGGCTGGCGCCCCCCGCGGCTGCGGTCGTTGTCGGGCCGTTGACAGGAGATCAAAGAGCAGGGCCCCCGCCCGGGACTGGCGGGCAGGCAGGCGAGCAAGCAGGCAGGCAAGAGAGGGGGAGAGCGGAGTCCGGGCGGCCGGCAGCCGCGTGCGGACCGGGCTCCAGAGGCGTCGGCCTGCGCCGCTGCGCGCCAGCCGGACGCCCGCGCGCCCGCCCAAGGCCGGCGTCGGGCATCGCTTCTCGGCCTTTTGGCTAAGATCAAGTGTAGTATCTGTTCTTATCAGTTTAATATCTGATACGTCCCCCATCGGGGGACCACATATTAAACGGATTTTTGGAACAGGGAGCTGGATCAGGAGCTTGCTCCGTCCTCTCCACGCATCGGCCCGGTATTGCAGCGCCTCCGGGAACGGTGCACTACCTTCTCTCAGCGGTGAAAAGACAGACGTAGCTAGCAAGCAAGCGAGGTGGACCGGAGCTCCTTCCTCTCCGGTCTCGTCTCTCGTCCATCTGTGTGTCTCTGTGTCTCTCTCTCTCCCCCTCCCCGTTCCCGTGCTCCCTCCGTGCACTTTCCCGCGCCTCGACTCTCTCGGCAAGCAGGCCGGCCCCCTTTTCGGCTCCCGTGCGTTTTCCCTCCAAAAAACTTAGTTTTTTCCTCCTTTTTCCAGGGAGGCAGGCGTGGCTTGTGTGTGTGTGTGTGTGTGTGTGTGTGTGTGTGTGTGTGTGTGTGTGTGTGTGTGTGTGTGTGTGTGTCCCCGTCCTTGCAGGCGGGCCCCTTTCGACAGCCGGCCGTTTTCCCTCCAAAAAACTTAGTATATACACCTTTTCTTTCTTTTTTTCGGCAGGCAGGCAGGTGTGTGTGTGTCCCCGTCCCTCCCGAGAGAGCGCTGCCCCTTGCCTCTGCCCGCAGGTGCCGACGGTCCGCTTTCGCTTGCAGCTCACTCGGCACGGCTGCTGCTGGTGGGAGGGGCCTAAGCTAAGGAGGCCGGCCGGCTGGCGCCCCCCGCGGCTGCGGTCGTTGTCGGGCCGTTGACAGGAGATCAAAGAGCAGGGCCCCCGCCCGGGACTGGCGGGCAGGCAGGCGAGCAAGCAGGCAGGCAAGAGAGGGGGAGAGCGGAGTCCGGGCGGCCGGCAGCCGCGTGCGGACCGGGCTCCAGAGGCGTCGGCCTGCGCCGCTGCGCGCCAGCCGGACGCCCGCGCGCCCGCCCAAGGCCGGCGTCGGGCATCGCTTCTCGGCCTTTTGGCTAAGATCAAGTGTAGTATCTGTTCTTATCAGTTTAATATCTGATACGTCCCCCATCGGGGGACCACATATTAAACGGATTTTTGGAACAGGGAGCTGGATCAGGAGCTTGCTCCGTCCTCTCCACGCATCGGCCCGGTATTGCAGCGCCTCCGGGAACGGTGCACTACCTTCTCTCAGCGGTGAAAAGACAGACGTAGCTAGCAAGCAAGCGAGGTGGACCGGAGCTCCTTCCTCTCCGGTCTCGTCTCTCGTCCATCTGTGTGTCTCTGTGTCTCTCTCTCTCCCCCTCCCCGTTCCCGTGCTCCCTCCGTGCACTTTCCCGCGCCTCGACTCTCTCGGCAAGCAGGCCGGCCCCCTTTTCGGCTCCCGTGCGTTTTCCCTCCAAAAAACTTAGTTTTTTCCTCCTTTTTCCAGGGAGGCAGGCGTGGCTTGTGTGTGTGTGTGTGTGTGTGTGTGTGTGTGTGTGTGTGTGTGTGTGTGTGTGTGTGTGTGTGTCCCCGTCCTTGCAGGCGGGCCCCTTTCGACAGCCGGCCGTTTTCCCTCCAAAAAACTTAGTATATACACCTTTTCTTTCTTTTTTTCGGCAGGCAGGCAGGTGTGTGTGTGTCCCCGTCCCTCCCGAGAGAGCGCTGCCCCTTGCCTCTGCCCGCAGGTGCCGACGGTCCGCTTTCGCTTGCAGCTCACTCGGCACGGCTGCTGCTGGTGGGAGGGGCCTAAGCTAAGGAGGCCGGCCGGCTGGCGCCCCCCGCGGCTGCGGTCGTTGTCGGGCCGTTGACAGGAGATCAAAGAGCAGGGCCCCCGCCCGGGACTGGCGGGCAGGCAGGCGAGCAAGCAGGCAGGCAAGAGAGGGGGAGAGCGGAGTCCGGGCGGCCGGCAGCCGCGTGCGGACCGGGCTCCAGAGGCGTCGGCCTGCGCCGCTGCGCGCCAGCCGGACGCCCGCGCGCCCGCCCAAGGCCGGCGTCGGGCATCGCTTCTCGGCCTTTTGGCTAAGATCAAGTGTAGTATCTGTTCTTATCAGTTTAATATCTGATACGTCCCCCATCGGGGGACCACATATTAAACGGATTTTTGGAACAGGGAGCTGGATCAGGAGCTTGCTCCGTCCTCTCCACGCATCGGCCCGGTATTGCAGCGCCTCCGGGAACGGTGCACTACCTTCTCTCAGCGGTGAAAAGACAGACGTAGCTAGCAAGCAAGCGAGGTGGACCGGAGCTCCTTCCTCTCCGGTCTCGTCTCTCGTCCATCTGTGTGTCTCTGTGTCTCTCTCTCTCCCCCTCCCCGTTCCCGTGCTCCCTCCGTGCACTTTCCCGCGCCTCGACTCTCTCGGCAAGCAGGCCGGCCCCCTTTTCGGCTCCCGTGCGTTTTCCCTCCAAAAAACTTAGTTTTTTCCTCCTTTTTCCAGGGAGGCAGGCGTGGCTTGTGTGTGTGTGTGTGTGTGTGTGTGTGTGTGTGTGTGTGTGTGTGTGTGTGTGTGTGTGTGTGTCCCCGTCCTTGCAGGCGGGCCCCTTTCGACAGCCGGCCGTTTTCCCTCCAAAAAACTTAGTATATACACCTTTTCTTTCTTTTTTTCGGCAGGCAGGCAGGTGTGTGTGTGTCCCCGTCCCTCCCGAGAGAGCGCTGCCCCTTGCCTCTGCCCGCAGGTGCCGACGGTCCGCTTTCGCTTGCAGCTCACTCGGCACGGCTGCTGCTGGTGGGAGGGGCCTAAGCTAAGGAGGCCGGCCGGCTGGCGCCCCCCGCGGCTGCGGTCGTTGTCGGGCCGTTGACAGGAGATCAAAGAGCAGGGCCCCCGCCCGGGACTGGCGGGCAGGCAGGCGAGCAAGCAGGCAGGCAAGAGAGGGGGAGAGCGGAGTCCGGGCGGCCGGCAGCCGCGTGCGGACCGGGCTCCAGAGGCGTCGGCCTGCGCCGCTGCGCGCCAGCCGGACGCCCGCGCGCCCGCCCAAGGCCGGCGTCGGGCATCGCTTCTCGGCCTTTTGGCTAAGATCAAGTGTAGTATCTGTTCTTATCAGTTTAATATCTGATACGTCCCCCATCGGGGGACCACATATTAAACGGATTTTTGGAACAGGGAGCTGGATCAGGAGCTTGCTCCGTCCTCTCCACGCATCGGCCCGGTATTGCAGCGCCTCCGGGAACGGTGCACTACCTTCTCTCAGCGGTGAAAAGACAGACGTAGCTAGCAAGCAAGCGAGGTGGACCGGAGCTCCTTCCTCTCCGGTCTCGTCTCTCGTCCATCTGTGTGTCTCTGTGTCTCTCTCTCTCCCCCTCCCCGTTCCCGTGCTCCCTCCGTGCACTTTCCCGCGCCTCGACTCTCTCGGCAAGCAGGCCGGCCCCCTTTTCGGCTCCCGTGCGTTTTCCCTCCAAAAAACTTAGTTTTTTCCTCCTTTTTCCAGGGAGGCAGGCGTGGCTTGTGTGTGTGTGTGTGTGTGTGTGTGTGTGTGTGTGTGTGTGTGTGTGTGTGTGTGTGTGTGTGTGTCCCCGTCCTTGCAGGCGGGCCCCTTTCGACAGCCGGCCGTTTTCCCTCCAAAAAACTTAGTATATACACCTTTTCTTTCTTTTTTTCGGCAGGCAGGCAGGTGTGTGTGTGTCCCCGTCCCTCCCGAGAGAGCGCTGCCCCTTGCCTCTGCCCGCAGGTGCCGACGGTCCGCTTTCGCTTGCAGCTCACTCGGCACGGCTGCTGCTGGTGGGAGGGGCCTAAGCTAAGGAGGCCGGCCGGCTGGCGCCCCCCGCGGCTGCGGTCGTTGTCGGGCCGTTGACAGGAGATCAAAGAGCAGGGCCCCCGCCCGGGACTGGCGGGCAGGCAGGCGAGCAAGCAGGCAGGCAAGAGAGGGGGAGAGCGGAGTCCGGGCGGCCGGCAGCCGCGTGCGGACCGGGCTCCAGAGGCGTCGGCCTGCGCCGCTGCGCGCCAGCCGGACGCCCGCGCGCCCGCCCAAGGCCGGCGTCGGGCATCGCTTCTCGGCCTTTTGGCTAAGATCAAGTGTAGTATCTGTTCTTATCAGTTTAATATCTGATACGTCCCCCATCGGGGGACCACATATTAAACGGATTTTTGGAACAGGGAGCTGGATCAGGAGCTTGCTCCGTCCTCTCCACGCATCGGCCCGGTATTGCAGCGCCTCCGGGAACGGTGCACTACCTTCTCTCAGCGGTGAAAAGACAGACGTAGCTAGCAAGCAAGCGAGGTGGACCGGAGCTCCTTCCTCTCCGGTCTCGTCTCTCGTCCATCTGTGTGTCTCTGTGTCTCTCTCTCTCCCCCTCCCCGTTCCCGTGCTCCCTCCGTGCACTTTCCCGCGCCTCGACTCTCTCGGCAAGCAGGCCGGCCCCCTTTTCGGCTCCCGTGCGTTTTCCCTCCAAAAAACTTAGTTTTTTCCTCCTTTTTCCAGGGAGGCAGGCGTGGCTTGTGTGTGTGTGTGTGTGTGTGTGTGTGTGTGTGTGTGTGTGTGTGTGTGTGTGTGTGTGTCCCCGTCCTTGCAGGCGGGCCCCTTTCGACAGCCGGCCGTTTTCCCTCCAAAAAACTTAGTATATACACCTTTTCTTTCTTTTTTTCGGCAGGCAGGCAGGTGTGTGTGTGTCCCCGTCCCTCCCGAGAGAGCGCTGCCCCTTGCCTCTGCCCGCAGGTGCCGACGGTCCGCTTTCGCTTGCAGCTCACTCGGCACGGCTGCTGCTGGTGGGAGGGGCCTAAGCTAAGGAGGCCGGCCGGCTGGCGCCCCCCGCGGCTGCGGTCGTTGTCGGGCCGTTGACAGGAGATCAAAGAGCAGGGCCCCCGCCCGGGACTGGCGGGCAGGCAGGCGAGCAAGCAGGCAGGCAAGAGAGGGGGAGAGCGGAGTCCGGGCGGCCGGCAGCCGCGTGCGGACCGGGCTCCAGAGGCGTCGGCCTGCGCCGCTGCGCGCCAGCCGGACGCCCGCGCGCCCGCCCAAGGCCGGCGTCGGGCATCGCTTCTCGGCCTTTTGGCTAAGATCAAGTGTAGTATCTGTTCTTATCAGTTTAATATCTGATACGTCCCCCATCGGGGGACCACATATTAAACGGATTTTTGGAACAGGGAGCTGGATCAGGAGCTTGCTCCGTCCTCTCCACGCATCGGCCCGGTATTGCAGCGCCTCCGGGAACGGTGCACTACCTTCTCTCAGCGGTGAAAAGACAGACGTAGCTAGCAAGCAAGCGAGGTGGACCGGAGCTCCTTCCTCTCCGGTCTCGTCTCTCGTCCATCTGTGTGTCTCTGTGTCTCTCTCTCTCCCCCTCCCCGTTCCCGTGCTCCCTCCGTGCACTTTCCCGCGCCTCGACTCTCTCGGCAAGCAGGCCGGCCCCCTTTTCGGCTCCCGTGCGTTTTCCCTCCAAAAAACTTAGTTTTTTCCTCCTTTTTCCAGGGAGGCAGGCGTGGCTTGTGTGTGTGTGTGTGTGTGTGTGTGTGTGTGTGTGTGTGTGTGTGTGTGTGTGTGTGTGTGTGTCCCCGTCCTTGCAGGCGGGCCCCTTTCGACAGCCGGCCGTTTTCCCTCCAAAAAACTTAGTATATACACCTTTTCTTTCTTTTTTTCGGCAGGCAGGCAGGTGTGTGTGTGTCCCCGTCCCTCCCGAGAGAGCGCTGCCCCTTGCCTCTGCCCGCAGGTGCCGACGGTCCGCTTTCGCTTGCAGCTCACTCGGCACGGCTGCTGCTGGTGGGAGGGGCCTAAGCTAAGGAGGCCGGCCGGCTGGCGCCCCCCGCGGCTGCGGTCGTTGTCGGGCCGTTGACAGGAGATCAAAGAGCAGGGCCCCCGCCCGGGACTGGCGGGCAGGCAGGCGAGCAAGCAGGCAGGCAAGAGAGGGGGAGAGCGGAGTCCGGGCGGCCGGCAGCCGCGTGCGGACCGGGCTCCAGAGGCGTCGGCCTGCGCCGCTGCGCGCCAGCCGGACGCCCGCGCGCCCGCCCAAGGCCGGCGTCGGGCATCGCTTCTCGGCCTTTTGGCTAAGATCAAGGTTTAAGCCGGCAAGCCCGCAATTCCAAGGTCTTAGTCAGAGGGTCGGGAAGGCGGCGGGAGGACTGGAAGGAGCGACGCAACAGGAGAAGGATTGGCTGGAGCGGCGGAGTGTTGGGCTGGAGTTTGGAGGACCGAGGCGGCGGAGGCGACGAGCGGAATTGCTGGCCAGTGGATGCGAACTGGAGACGGTGGCGGAGCGTTCCTGTGACTTGGAAGTGCGGTTCGGATCGGTGGCTGGAGATGGAGGCGGGTCATCCTTGGGCGAGGAAGGAGCAGCGGAAGGATTCCATCCGTTTCACCTTGCGGGACCGAGGAGAACCCAAGACTTGGACTAGAGATAAGTTCAAGACTTTTGTTTTGAAAAGGGTTCTGGATGTGCAGCTGTCGGACATTTTATGTTTACAGGATTACTGCGATCGGGGGATTTTTGAGTTAACTTTGATTTCGAGTGAACTTTGTTTTGACTTATGGAAGAGGATTTCAGAGAGAAAGGGAGAGGCTCCGTTGAGCCTTTTCCGTGCAAGTCCTATGTTTGCTGGAGGGTTACGGAAGATGACGGTTTTTGTTTTTGATCCATTTGTTCCAGAAGAGGACATTGATGTTTTTTTGAATAATTTTGTGTTGTTGCAGGGGAAGGGGGAGAGGGAACGAGATTCTGAGGGGGTTTGGACGGGCAAGCGGGTTTATTGGATGAGGTTACGGTTTGGGGGTGCGGAAGAGGGGGGGGTGTTGCATCCCCCTGCGTTTTTTGAGATCGGGACAGAGAGGGGATACCTGGTTTATCCAGGGCAGCCCCTTGCATGTAGGAAATGTGGGGTTTTAGGTCACTATGCTGCAAAATGTGGGATGGTGGTGTGTAGTCGGTGTAAGGAACAGGGACATGTGACGAAGGATTGCAAGAAAGAGGTCCGATGTTTCTCATGTGGGGATATAGGCCATGCATATAAAAACTGTGTGGGGAGAAGGAGGGTTAGGGCTGAACAGGATAGGTTAGACGAAAAGGAAAGGGTAGCTGACGGGACAGGAGTGTTGAATAACATGAACTGTGTGCAAGTGGAGGAGGTGGGGAGGATGTGTGAAGGAGAGTGTGGGGGGGGATTGAGGGGAAACGAAGAGGGAGGAATAGGAGTAGATGTTAATGGTATGGGGGAAGAGAGTAAATTGAATGAAGAGTCAGGTGTAGAGGAAACAGTAGGGGGCAGTGTTGTCAAGGAATCAGACAAGAAGGGTGGGGATGAGAGGGTGGTGAGGGGCATTTGTGAGCTTGTGGTGGAGGTGAAGGAGGGTGCACAAGTCACGACACCGGTGGTAGAGGATGTAGGGAAGACGAGTACGGGTAAGGAGGCTAGTGTGGTTAGGGACTTAGATAAGGAGGGTGTGGGAGGGGGCACTGTGGGAGTTAAGGGTAAACACGTGGAGGCGCTGAAGGACGGTGTGCAAGTGGAGATGTTGGAAGGAGATGTTGTGGACAGTATGGAAGTTGAAGGATGTGTGGGGGGTGCGGGCGAGAATGTTGAAAAGGAAAAAGGGAAAAACGAGGAAGGGGTGGTATCCAGAGATGGAGAGATTAGGGAGGCAGGTACGGAAACCGTACAAATGGAGAGGAGCGTGCGGGCAGAGGAGGGGAGAGGAGCAGTTACAACGGCAGGTGTGACAGGAAGAAGTAGCAGTACCGAAGAGGGAAGAAGGCATACCGGGGAGCTTACAGACAGCGACGTGGAGAGAGAGTTTGCAGACTGTGTGACACAATATAAAAGAGAATGGGAGAAGGAAGGGTACATCGATGTACCGTTGCCGGGTGTTCAGTGGGGCTTTTTACCTGCAGAGAGGGTGCCAGAAGTGGAATTAAATGAGGAGAACTTTCCACCCTTGGGGTCCGCAGGGGCCGGGGGGGGGAGGAAAGGCATGAGGACGGGATTAGTTGCAGTAGAGGGTATTGGGAAAGATGAGAGCAAGGGTGGGCACGTAAGTGGAAGAGGGTGTATAGAGGGACAACAACCGGGGAAGGAGAGCAATGTTTGCAAAGAGTGGAAGAAGGTTGAATTAAACCAGGAGTGGCAGAAACAGATAAAGGTTAAACAGAAGACATGTTTGGCCACAGTGCACGAAGTGGAACGGAAGTTTCCAGGGTGCCGCATAGAACTTGTGAAGGAAGGGGATACTCCGGGTGGGTTTCGAATGGGTGGGGAGACGAGGGAGGAATGTAAACTGATTAGCAAGATGTTGTATGGAGCATTATGCAAAAGCTTGAAGATGTGAATAATGGGTTTGTGGGTTTATGTGTTTTGAGTATGGGAATAATTTAGATTTAGGGGAGTGATTAATTTGCATACAGGGCGGGGTTATGCTAATGACGGGTTGATTTAAGTTGGTGTCTTTGTGATTTGGGTTTGATATTTGGGGTTTTCTGGTTATACCGAGTTTGGATTTATGGATTTTTGTATTTTGTAATAAAAAAAAAAAAAAAAAAAAAATCTGTTCTTATCAGTTTAATATCTGATACGTCCCCCATCGGGGGACCACATATTAAACGGATTTTTGGAACAGGGAGCTGGATCAGGAGCTTGCTCCGTCCTCTCCACGCATCGGCCCGGTATTGCAGCGCCTCCGGGAACGGTGCACTACCTTCTCTCAGCGGTGAAAAGACAGACGTAGCTAGCAAGCAAGCGAGGTGGACCGGAGCTCCTTCCTCTCCGGTCTCGTCTCTCGTCCATCTGTGTGTCTCTGTGTCTCTCTCTCTCCCCCTCCCCGTTCCCGTGCTCCCTCCGTGCACTTTCCCGCGCCTCGACTCTCTCGGCAAGCAGGCCGGCCCCCTTTTCGGCTCCCGTGCGTTTTCCCTCCAAAAAACTTAGTTTTTTCCTCCTTTTTCCAGGGAGGCAGGCGTGGCTTGTGTGTGTGTGTGTGTGTGTGTGTGTGTGTGTGTGTGTGTGTGTGTGTGTGTGTGTGTGTGTCCCCGTCCTTGCAGGCGGGCCCCTTTCGACAGCCGGCCGTTTTCCCTCCAAAAAACTTAGTATATACACCTTTTCTTTCTTTTTTTCGGCAGGCAGGCAGGTGTGTGTGTGTCCCCGTCCCTCCCGAGAGAGCGCTGCCCCTTGCCTCTGCCCGCAGGTGCCGACGGTCCGCTTTCGCTTGCAGCTCACTCGGCACGGCTGCTGCTGGTGGGAGGGGCCTAAGCTAAGGAGGCCGGCCGGCTGGCGCCCCCCGCGGCTGCGGTCGTTGTCGGGCCGTTGACAGGAGATCAAAGAGCAGGGCCCCCGCCCGGGACTGGCGGGCAGGCAGGCGAGCAAGCAGGCAGGCAAGAGAGGGGGAGAGCGGAGTCCGGGCGGCCGGCAGCCGCGTGCGGACCGGGCTCCAGAGGCGTCGGCCTGCGCCGCTGCGCGCCAGCCGGACGCCCGCGCGCCCGCCCAAGGCCGGCGTCGGGCATCGCTTCTCGGCCTTTTGGCTAAGATCAAGTGTAGTATCTGTTCTTATCAGTTTAATATCTGATACGTCCCCCATCGGGGGACCACATATTAAACGGATTTTTGGAACAGGGAGCTGGATCAGGAGCTTGCTCCGTCCTCTCCACGCATCGGCCCGGTATTGCAGCGCCTCCGGGAACGGTGCACTACCTTCTCTCAGCGGTGAAAAGACAGACGTAGCTAGCAAGCAAGCGAGGTGGACCGGAGCTCCTTCCTCTCCGGTCTCGTCTCTCGTCCATCTGTGTGTCTCTGTGTCTCTCTCTCTCCCCCTCCCCGTTCCCGTGCTCCCTCCGTGCACTTTCCCGCGCCTCGACTCTCTCGGCAAGCAGGCCGGCCCCCTTTTCGGCTCCCGTGCGTTTTCCCTCCAAAAAACTTAGTTTTTTCCTCCTTTTTCCAGGGAGGCAGGCGTGGCTGTGTGTGTGTGTGTGTGTGTGTGTGTGTGTGTGTGTGTGTGTGTGTGTGTGTGTGTGTGTCCCCGTCCTTGCAGGCGGGCCCCTTTCGACAGCCGGCCGTTTTCCCTCCAAAAAACTTAGTATATACACCTTTTCTTTCTTTTTTTCGGCAGGCAGGCAGGTGTGTGTGTGTCCCCGTCCCTCCCGAGAGAGCGCTGCCCCTTGCCTCTGCCCGCAGGTGCCGACGGTCCGCTTTCGCTTGCAGCTCACTCGGCACGGCTGCTGCTGGTGGGAGGGGCCTAAGCTAAGGAGGCCGGCCGGCTGGCGCCCCCCGCGGCTGCGGTCGTTGTCGGGCCGTTGACAGGAGATCAAAGAGCAGGGCCCCCGCCCGGGACTGGCGGGCAGGCAGGCGAGCAAGCAGGCAGGCAAGAGAGGGGGAGAGCGGAGTCCGGGCGGCCGGCAGCCGCGTGCGGACCGGGCTCCAGAGGCGTCGGCCTGCGCCGCTGCGCGCCAGCCGGACGCCCGCGCGCCCGCCCAAGGCCGGCGTCGGGCATCGCTTCTCGGCCTTTTGGCTAAGATCAAGGTTTAAGCCGGCAAGCCCGCAATTCCGAGGTCTTAGTCCAGGGGGTCGGGAAGGCGAGGAGGGAACCGTACGGACTGGACGGAATGGAATGCTGATGTTGGAGCCGGGACGTTTGGAGAGACGGTGCTGAAGAGGATTGCTGTGCGGTGGACGATTGGGACAACGAAGTGCTTGTCTGTTGGCGTGGGACGGAGAGCGGAGGATCAGTTGCGGAAATGATGGCTGGAATTGCTGGACCGAGGAAGGAGCGGAAGAAGAATTGCCTTCGCTTCTCGCTGAGAGGACGGGATGAACTGGATTTCTGGACAAGGGCTAAGTTTAAAACTTTGATTTTGAAGCAAGTTTTGGATGTTTCCATGACGGATATTTTCTGTTTGCAGGACTTTGGTTTGCGAGGGGTTTTTGATTTGACTATGGTGTCGGAGTTTCTTGCTGTCGAACTGTGGGACAGAGTACAAGGAAGGGAGAAAGAGGCTCCTTTGAGCCTCTTTCAGGTAGATCCACTGTTTGCTGGTGAACTGAAGCGAATGACTGTTTATGTGTCGGATCCCTTTGTTCCAGAGGAAGATGTGAAGACTCCTTTGGGAAAACTGGTTTTCCTGCAAGGAGATGGGAGAAAGGAGCTGGATGAAGACGATAAGGTCTGGACGGGGAAGTGGATTTATGAGATGCGGCTGCGACTGAGTCCAGAAAGGGGGAAGGGGGTGATGCACCCCCCAGCGGTTTTTGAGGTTGGATTGGAGAGGGGGTACCTGGAGTATCCAGGCCAACCCCCCACGTGCTGGAGCTGCATGAAGTCGGGACATTTTGCTGCACAGTGTGGAGAGATGTGCTGTAGTCGATGTGGATCGCGGGAGCATACGACAAGGGCATGTGTGCGGTGTTATTCATGTGGGAAGATGGGTCATAGGTCTGCAAGATGTGAGGAGCGAAAGCGGAGCACTGAGATGGTTGTGAATGAACGGGAAGTGGAAAGTGGGAGTGTGGAGAGTGTACGGTTAGGTGATACAGGTGGAGATCGTGTGGATGGAGGTAGTGAAAACGGTGTAGATAAATCAGTAAGTGTGGGTTTGGGACGGATTGTAGAGAGTGATGGGCTGGGAGGAATTTGTGATTCTGAGGCCATGGTAGTATATACGGACGGTTTTATTGACAGCGACGAAGAGAGACAGTATTCTGACTTTGTGAAATCGTGTGAATTGGACTTAGAGAAGGAAGGGTACACGAACAGATTGTTAGAGGAGCAATTTCAGGGAGATAGTGAGATTGACAGTAGGATGAAAGGTGCGAGGAGTGTGGAAGGAGAGGTGCCAGGTGTTGAGGAGGGTTCAAACAAACTTAAGTTTCGTTGGGTGAATGGTGACGCTGGTGAAAGTGTATCAGTTTTGACTGTAGACTTGAAGAAGGAAGGGAACGAGAAGAGTGAGGTAAAGGTGGGACAGTCAGTTAGGAAGAAAGGAAAAAAGAAAGGGAAGGGATGATGTAGATTTAAGGTATAGACGTTAGATGTTAGGCTTACTTTTTGCATAAGGGGCGGGATTAGGGTAATTAGGAGGTTTGTGGTGAGTATGGGTTATATGGCGGGTTTTTTTTTTTCGAATACTTGGATGTGAATAATGTGGAACTGGGATATGGGTTTGCTGTGTTTTATGTTTTTCGTTATTAATTGACTTGAATTTGTATTAGTATAACGAAGTTATTGTATTGAATGTTCTGTGAATTTTGTTTGTTGGAATACTTGTAAAAGGGGTGGGCAATGTAAATAGGACGGAGTTTTGGGGTTGGTTAGTGGGGGAATTGTTTTTGTTTAACTAGGACGGGATGTTGGATGTATAAAGTAGAGTTACGGGAATGGATTGTATTGTCAGTTGGGGAAAGGGTAACTGTAATTTGCATAATGGGCGGGATTATGAAAAGGAGATGAGTGGGGGTTTGGGGTATGTGATGGGATGTGAATAGGTTTGGTTGCGATTTGATTTGTTTGTGCAATTTTGTTGAGATGAATGGGATTTGTTGTTAGTTTACTGAAGATTCTGTTAGCTGATTATGGAATGGAACTTATGGTTTGAAATGTTCTGTTTAATAGATGTACTGATTCTGTATTAACCTAGACGTGTGTGCTGTGTTATAGGGTTGGATGACAAAGGCTGTGTTTTTGTGTTTGTGAATTAATGGTTGATATGACCTTGTTTTGTCAATATGAACAATGTATTTGGTTGGTTGTGATTGTTTCTTTTTATGTTTTATTAGAAAACAGTACTTCGTGCTTATAAGTATGGTTGAAAATAATGTAAAGGAAAATAATGGAATTTAATGAACTGTTTTTCAATAAAAAAAAAAAAAAAAAAAAAAAAAAAATCTGTTCTTATCAGTTTAATATCTGATACGTCCCCCATCGGGGGACCACATATTAAACGGATTTTTGGAACAGGGAGCTGGATCAGGAGCTTGCTCCGTCCTCTCCACGCATCGGCCCGGTATTGCAGCGCCTCCGGGAACGGTGCACTACCTTCTCTCAGCGGTGAAAAGACAGACGTAGCTAGCAAGCAAGCGAGGTGGACCGGAGCTCCTTCCTCTCCGGTCTCGTCTCTCGTCCATCTGTGTGTCTCTGTGTCTCTCTCTCTCCCCCTCCCCGTTCCCGTGCTCCCTCCGTGCACTTTCCCGCGCCTCGACTCTCTCGGCAAGCAGGCCGGCCCCCTTTTCGGCTCCCGTGCGTTTTCCCTCCAAAAAACTTAGTTTTTTCCTCCTTTTTCCAGGGAGGCAGGCGTGGCTTGTGTGTGTGTGTGTGTGTGTGTGTGTGTGTGTGTGTGTGTGTGTGTGTGTGTGTGTGTGTGTGTGTCCCCGTCCTTGCAGGCGGGCCCCTTTCGACAGCCGGCCGTTTTCCCTCCAAAAAACTTAGTATATACACCTTTTCTTTCTTTTTTTCGGCAGGCAGGCAGGTGTGTGTGTGTCCCCGTCCCTCCCGAGAGAGCGCTGCCCCTTGCCTCTGCCCGCAGGTGCCGACGGTCCGCTTTCGCTTGCAGCTCACTCGGCACGGCTGCTGCTGGTGGGAGGGGCCTAAGCTAAGGAGGCCGGCCGGCTGGCGCCCCCCGCGGCTGCGGTCGTTGTCGGGCCGTTGACAGGAGATCAAAGAGCAGGGCCCCCGCCCGGGACTGGCGGGCAGGCAGGCGAGCAAGCAGGCAGGCAAGAGAGGGGGAGAGCGGAGTCCGGGCGGCCGGCAGCCGCGTGCGGACCGGGCTCCAGAGGCGTCGGCCTGCGCCGCTGCGCGCCAGCCGGACGCCCGCGCGCCCGCCCAAGGCCGGCGTCGGGCATCGCTTCTCGGCCTTTTGGCTAAGATCAAGTGTAGTATCTGTTCTTATCAGTTTAATATCTGATACGTCCCCCATCGGGGGACCACATATTAAACGGATTTTTGGAACAGGGAGCTGGATCAGGAGCTTGCTCCGTCCTCTCCACGCATCGGCCCGGTATTGCAGCGCCTCCGGGAACGGTGCACTACCTTCTCTCAGCGGTGAAAAGACAGACGTAGCTAGCAAGCAAGCGAGGTGGACCGGAGCTCCTTCCTCTCCGGTCTCGTCTCTCGTCCATCTGTGTGTCTCTGTGTCTCTCTCTCTCCCCCTCCCCGTTCCCGTGCTCCCTCCGTGCACTTTCCCGCGCCTCGACTCTCTCGGCAAGCAGGCCGGCCCCCTTTTCGGCTCCCGTGCGTTTTCCCTCCAAAAAACTTAGTTTTTTCCTCCTTTTTCCAGGGAGGCAGGCGTGGCTTGTGTGTGTGTGTGTGTGTGTGTGTGTGTGTGTGTGTGTGTGTGTGTGTGTGTGTGTCCCCGTCCTTGCAGGCGGGCCCCTTTCGACAGCCGGCCGTTTTCCCTCCAAAAAACTTAGTATATACACCTTTTCTTTCTTTTTTTCGGCAGGCAGGCAGGTGTGTGTGTGTCCCCGTCCCTCCCGAGAGAGCGCTGCCCCTTGCCTCTGCCCGCAGGTGCCGACGGTCCGCTTTCGCTTGCAGCTCACTCGGCACGGCTGCTGCTGGTGGGAGGGGCCTAAGCTAAGGAGGCCGGCCGGCTGGCGCCCCCCGCGGCTGCGGTCGTTGTCGGGCCGTTGACAGGAGATCAAAGAGCAGGGCCCCCGCCCGGGACTGGCGGGCAGGCAGGCGAGCAAGCAGGCAGGCAAGAGAGGGGGAGAGCGGAGTCCGGGCGGCCGGCAGCCGCGTGCGGACCGGGCTCCAGAGGCGTCGGCCTGCGCCGCTGCGCGCCAGCCGGACGCCCGCGCGCCCGCCCAAGGCCGGCGTCGGGCATCGCTTCTCGGCCTTTTGGCTAAGATCAAGTGTGTGGCCTGTCCGCAGCTTGCATCTTGGCCAGAAGAAAGAGGAAGAGACGGATCGCTTTTTTTCGAGGAGACTCGAAGCTTTTTTTGCGTGGCGGTTTTTTTTCCGGCCATTTTTTTTGAGACGATGGAAGGAGGAGCCTTTTCGAGAGAAGGGAGAGTGCGGCATGCCGTTCGGTTTGTGCAGCGAGACGACGGGGAGAAGACGGATTTTGTTTCGAGGGACAAGTTCGAGGACGAGGTGATCGGCGCTGCCTTGCGCTTGGAGCCCGAGGACGTTTTCTGCCTGCAAGACTTCCCGGGTAAGCGATGTTTTGACCTTTCGCTCATCTCGGAGGATCTTGTCAGGAATGTTTGGGCAGTGGTGAACAGAAGGAGAGAGGAAAAGCCCTTTGTCGACTACTATGTGGAGCCTTTGTTTGCCAGGGAGCTAAGAACTTTGACAGTGACAATGTTTAACCCCTATGTGCCAGAAGAGGACATAGTTTGTTTCTTGAAGCGCTTCGTGGACATTCAGGGCATAGGGGTGAAGCTCATAGACAGGAAGAATTATTGGACAGGGCGGAGGCGTTACAGAGTGCGCTTCAGAGCAGATGGGTCGTCTCCGGACGGCCTTTTGCACCCGCCGGCGTCGTTTGAGATAGGCTCCAACAGGGGGTACTTATTTTATTATGGACAGCCCTCGGTCTGCAGGAGATGCAGAAAGGAGGGACACCACGTAGTGGATTGCAGGGAGCGAATTTGCAGACGATGTGAGGGGGTTGGCCACTTATCTTCCGAATGCAAGGAGGAAAGAAGATGTAATTTGTGCGGCGGTGCAGGGCATGTGTTTAAAGACTGTGCGTTGCGGAAGAGGACTTTTTCTGAAGTCGTTAGTGGTGCTGCAGGTGTGAGACCAGGTGCTGCGAATGAGGAGGAGAGACGAAGGAAGGTGGATGAAGTTTCGGAAGGTGCGGGCCGTGTCAGTGGTGAGGAGGCTGAAAATAGGGAGCCTGGTAAAGAGGGAAGCCGAAGGTTTTTAAAAGACGGAGGCTTCTTAATGGAAGGCCAGGAAGGAGAGGAGACCGGAGAAGTGGTGGGAGAAGCAGAGGCAGGGGCGGAGTCAAATTTGCATATGCAAATCGAGCCAGCAGATGGAAATTTTTCGGAGACTGACGGCTTTTCAGAGGTTTCAGAGACGCCAGGACTAGACCTTTTGAAGGCGGCAGTGATAGAAGTCGGACAGGAGGTGCACTGTGCCCCGGGCGTGAGTTGGGATGAGAGGATGGAGGAAGGGGGAGAAGAAGGGCCGTCAGTGTCGAAGAAATCCATAAAGAGGAAGGCGCAAGGGTCGGATGCCCTAGTGGCCAAGAAAGCTGATAGAGGTGCTGAGGATCTGACACTGAGTGAAACATCTGTCTCAGAGGCCCTGGTGGCAGCTTACACACCTGAGGAGGGTGAAGTCCGTGATGAGGGGCCTGTCCTGCCCCAATCCGGAGAATGCTCAGTGTCATCCGATGTTTCTTGCATACCTGGGACGGATGAGGGCGTCCAGGCTGAGCAGAAGCTGGGGAGCGAGGAAGGCCTTTGGCTGGACTCGGACCTCCCCAGGGACTTCATTGACCTCTGCAAATGGCATGAGAAGAACAGAGAGGTCAATTGGCCAGCCGGGTTTGAAGAGCAGGATCTGCAGAAGAAAGGAATTAAGTACAAGTGTGAGTGCGTTGGCAAAGAAGTGAGGCGCATTCAAGTATATGGAAGAAACCACTCAGAGATAATCGCGAAAAAATATCTTTTCTCTGATCTTGTGAAGCAGTGGAGGAACAGTGCTGGGAAGGCAAAGGAAGCCTTTGCTGCGGGGGTTTATAGGAAGGATGGCCGGTATGTGAAAAAGTTGGATGCCTCGTCTTTTTTTTTAAAGAAGTGTGAATGGCAGAACGGGACTGTGAGGTTCCCGAGCAGGGCGGGTGGGCTTAAAAACATACCCAAAAGATTTCCGGGAGTGAAGCTCGAGAACGATGGATCGGCTAGGAGAATCACAAGATTGGCTGTGAGTGGCTGTCAGGAAGCGGATGTGCGGGACGCTTATATAGCGGCGATGGCTATCATCGATAGGTGGGAAGAAAAACTGTGAAGTGACTATTCATGGCCATTAAGGTTCTCACTTTAAATACCAGGGGACTGAGGAACAAAGTGAAAAGGACTGCAGTTTTCCAGTCTTTGAGGCCTTTTAATTTTGATGTCTGTCTTTTACAGGAGGTTCATCTGAAGGATAATAAGGATGTAGTGGGTTTTGCGCGTGAGTGGGATAGAGGGGATTCTAGGTGGAGTGTGGGCGGGGTTCACTCGTCGGGTGTGGGTGTGTTGATTGGGAATCGGGATGTTTTAGTCGAAGGGAGTGCTGTAGTGGTGCCGGGCAGAGCTTTGAGTGTTGATTTGAGTGTTGGTGAGTGTCGTTTTAGAGTCGTGTGTGTCTATGCTCCGGCTGTAGGGTCCATGAGGGCAGATTTTTTTAAAGAGCTGTTCCCTTTGTGCGCCACAAATAGGCTTCTGGTCGTCGGTGGTGATTTTAATGTCGACCTCGTTAATAAGGAAGAGGCGGGGGCAAAGCAGCTGCGCACACTGCTGACGCGCTTCAATTTAGTTGATAGTGCAGTGCGTTTTCAAGGAAAAGGGGTGGTGCCTACCTGGAGGAACGCGTCAGGTGTGGCAAAACGTCTTGATTATGTTTTTGTATCTAGGGAGGTGGCAGTTGGAGGAATCACCACTCGCCCGGCCTGGCTTTCGGATCACGATATTGTAGAAGTGGATTTGAGCCTGGCAGGCGGAATGTATGGGAAGGGTGTGTGGAGAATGAATGTTGCGGTTTTGGGAGAGAGAGAGTATGTGGATCGTATGAGTCTGAATTTGAACAGGTGGTGGGCAGGAAGGCAACAGCGTGTCTCTGTGTTGGACTGGTGGGAGCAGACTAAGAAGAAAGTTAAAAGTGAAACGAGGTTCTATTGTCTGGAACGTCAGAAAAAAGTGAGGAAAGAGGGGAGGCTGCTCCAGGAAGGGCTGAATAAGCTTTATGCTCTTCTTAATGATGGGGTGTCAGTGGACATGACTGAGGTGGCAGCTTCTAAGAGGCTGTTAAGGGCGTATCACGAGGAGAGGGCAAAGAGTTTCATTTTTAAGACCCGGGTAGACTCATCCCTGCAGCAAGGGACCTGCGTCTCTTATCTTTTCAGACAGGTGAGAAAGCAGCAGGCTAAAAGACGGCTGGATGGGGTTCGAGTGGGTGAGAACACGATAGTAGCAGGCATAGACGGTATGTTGGAGGCAGTGTTTGACTATTATCAGTGTCTCTTTTCTGAAAAAGAGATGGGAAGGGAGATAGATCTCACCTCTCTGGATTGTATTGTTTCACAGCTGCCGGAGGAGAGTAGGGCCCTCTTAGAAAGCCCTTTCACATTAGAGGAGCTTAGGTTGGCCTTAGCTGACACAAAAGATGGGAAAGTGCCTGGAATTGATGGTCTGCCATCAGAATTTTATAGGACTTTCTGGGGTATATTGGGGCCGATCTTGCTCGAGGTAATGAGGGAGGTTTTTTGCATGGGCGTCCTGGGAAGATCGATGAGTGAAGGGGTTCTGACTCTGTTGTATAAAAAAGGCCAACCGACAGAGCTTGCGAATTGGAGGCCTTTAACAATGCTCTGCTCGGACTATAAACTATTTGCAAAGGTGTTAGTTAATAGGATGAAAGGAGTGTTGGACAAAGTGATTGGGAAAGATCAGACGTGTGGGGTCCAGGGGAGGAAAATTACCTGGTCATTGCAGCTGGTTAGGGACACAATAGCGTGGTCCGAGCAGAGAAACATCCCCCTTGCACTGGTGAGCCTTGATTTGGAGAAGGCCTTTGATAGAGTGTCGCATCAGTTTTTGTGGGCTGTGATGGAAAGGATGGGTTTCGGCGTGCTTTTTATTGGGTGGCTAAAGACCTTGTATAAGCAAGTAGGGAGTAGGGTGGTGGTGAATGGATTCCTGGGGAAACTGGTAGAACAGAAGGTGGGCGTGAGGCAAGGATGCCCGTTGTCGCCTCTGTTATTTGTGCTGTACTTGGAACCTTTTGTGAGGATGGTTAACGCGAGCCCGCGTGCAGAAGGCATAATGCTGCCTGGGAGTGGTGGGGGGAGAGTGAAGATGTCCTTATACGCCGACGACATCACTTTGATGGTAGGGTCGAAGGAAAGTTTGCAGGAGGCTCTGGGGATTTTTGATAGCTTTGCCCGGATGTCTGGAGCAAAGTTAAATAGACAGAAAAGCGAAATAAAATATTTCGGGTGTTGGAGGGGCGAAAAAGGGAGTCCCTGCGACCTGAAGTGCTGCAGAGGTCCTCTGAAGGTTTTGGGGGTTTCTTTTCATGACCAAAGTACTGTTCATAGCAGCTGGCAAGAGGCTTTGGAGGTGGTCAGGAAAAGACTACTCCGATGGGGCGACAGGAGGCTTACTTACATCGAGAAGGTGATTGTATTAAAAACAGATGTGTTGCCTGCCCTCACGTATTTAGCACATGTGTACCCCATGCCGGCTAGGTATAATCGGTATCTGGTCAGAGAAGTTTTTCGTTTTGTGTGGAACAAAAAATATGAATATGTGAGACGGATTGATATGTATAGACCCATAGAAGCGGGGGGCAGATCAGTACCAAACATGCCGATTAAGCTGAACTGTCTGTTTGTGTCTGGTTTGTGCGCTGCTTTGAAACAGCCTGTGTCACATGATTACCAGTATTTTGTGAGATTTTGGTTATCGAACAGCATGCGCAGACTTGCCGGCTGGAAGAACGACGTCCCTCACGGAGAAGATCTGCCCTGGCATTACAGGCATGCAGTGTCCTGGACGAGAAAGCATCTGGAGTCGGTGGATGAGTCGGAGCTGCTGGACCACAGGGCACTGTATTGCGCTATAACAGAAAGAGCAGAAGCCAGGGTTGTGGGGGGCGTCGCAAACGAGATCTGGGGAAGGGTGCAGCCTAAGGGTTTGCGTCTGGACTGTCTGGACCTTAATTGGTTAACGGTATGGAAGAGGCTTCCTGTAAGAACTGTGCTATATAAGCATAAGTTGACCAAACAGGTCGGGTGCCCCCGAACCGGATGTCATTGTGCGGAGAGTATCGAGCATGTTTTTTGGTCGTGTAATTTTGCTCAAAAAGTGTGGGAGAAGAGCAGCGCTCTTTTGGGAGCCATAGATGGCACTTTTGCAGTGAACCTCGCAACAGTAATGTTTGGTGTGAGGAGGGGGGGAAGAACGAAAGGTGTGTGTTTTTTGTTGTGGTTATTAATGAGTTTTGTGAAAATTGAACTGTGGGCCGCAAGAAATTTGCTGGTGAAGAAGGGAGTGACATGTGATGTGGGGGGGGTGTGGAGCAAGGTCCTCTGGGATGTTAGATGTATGGTGGCTGCAGATAAAAGGAAGTGGAGTTTCCACGCTGTTAAGGAGAAGTGGAAGGTATTGGCCGATGCCTGACTACTGCTGTTTTGTTATTTCCTGATTTGATAGGCTTCTCGCGGGGTTTTGTTTTTTGTTATTTGTGTTTCTGTATGTTTGATTTTGCTGTTTGACAAGGTTTCTGTGAACTCTTTTGAAGATGGACTATTAGCCTTGTCAGGTTTCATCTTTGGGCTTCCCGGGAGGACTTGGTCAGCCACAGAAGGGGCGACACGGTAGAAGGCATCGCCTGGAAGGTGTGGCAGGACAGCGCAAGACCCATCCAATGGGTCGTTCAGAGGAGGGGTTCCGCAGCGGCGAAAGACCATCGGGAGGGGTTGTTTTTCATTGGGGTGTTTTTTGGTGTGCAGTTTCTGTATTGAAGGTTTTTTTGTGTTTGTATTTTTCGTCTTTTCTGAGGATGCGGGAGTAATTTGAGGATTGGGGAGGGACTGGTTTTTGCATAAGGGGCGGGATTATGGTAATGAATGGTTTCTGTTAGTTTGACATGTTTTGTGACTTTTTGGTTTTGGATTTTGTTTTTCGGATGTCCATGTGTTTTTTGGTTTGTTGTATTTTGTATTTTTGTAATAAAAAACAAAAAAAAAAAAAAAAATCTGTTCTTATCAGTTTAATATCTGATACGTCCCCCATCGGGGGACCACATATTAAACGGATTTTTGGAACAGGGAGCTGGATCAGGAGCTTGCTCCGTCCTCTCCACGCATCGGCCCGGTATTGCAGCGCCTCCGGGAACGGTGCACTACCTTCTCTCAGCGGTGAAAAGACAGACGTAGCTAGCAAGCAAGCGAGGTGGACCGGAGCTCCTTCCTCTCCGGTCTCGTCTCTCGTCCATCTGTGTGTCTCTGTGTCTCTCTCTCTCCCCCTCCCCGTTCCCGTGCTCCCTCCGTGCACTTTCCCGCGCCTCGACTCTCTCGGCAAGCAGGCCGGCCCCCTTTTCGGCTCCCGTGCGTTTTCCCTCCAAAAAACTTAGTTTTTTCCTCCTTTTTCCAGGGAGGCAGGCGTGGCTTGTGTGTGTGTGTGTGTGTGTGTGTGTGTGTGTGTGTGTGTGTGTGTGTGTGTGTGTGTCCCCGTCCTTGCAGGCGGGCCCCTTTCGACAGCCGGCCGTTTTCCCTCCAAAAAACTTAGTATATACACCTTTTCTTTCTTTTTTTCGGCAGGCAGGCAGGTGTGTGTGTGTCCCCGTCCCTCCCGAGAGAGCGCTGCCCCTTGCCTCTGCCCGCAGGTGCCGACGGTCCGCTTTCGCTTGCAGCTCACTCGGCACGGCTGCTGCTGGTGGGAGGGGCCTAAGCTAAGGAGGCCGGCCGGCTGGCGCCCCCCGCGGCTGCGGTCGTTGTCGGGCCGTTGACAGGAGATCAAAGAGCAGGGCCCCCGCCCGGGACTGGCGGGCAGGCAGGCGAGCAAGCAGGCAGGCAAGAGAGGGGGAGAGCGGAGTCCGGGCGGCCGGCAGCCGCGTGCGGACCGGGCTCCAGAGGCGTCGGCCTGCGCCGCTGCGCGCCAGCCGGACGCCCGCGCGCCCGCCCAAGGCCGGCGTCGGGCATCGCTTCTCGGCCTTTTGGCTAAGATCAAGTGTAGTATCTGTTCTTATCAGTTTAATATCTGATACGTCCCCCATCGGGGGACCACATATTAAACGGATTTTTGGAACAGGGAGCTGGATCAGGAGCTTGCTCCGTCCTCTCCACGCATCGGCCCGGTATTGCAGCGCCTCCGGGAACGGTGCACTACCTTCTCTCAGCGGTGAAAAGACAGACGTAGCTAGCAAGCAAGCGAGGTGGACCGGAGCTCCTTCCTCTCCGGTCTCGTCTCTCGTCCATCTGTGTGTCTCTGTGTCTCTCTCTCTCCCCCTCCCCGTTCCCGTGCTCCCTCCGTGCACTTTCCCGCGCCTCGACTCTCTCGGCAAGCAGGCCGGCCCCCTTTTCGGCTCCCGTGCGTTTTCCCTCCAAAAAACTTAGTTTTTTCCTCCTTTTTCCAGGGAGGCAGGCGTGGCTTGTGTGTGTGTGTGTGTGTGTGTGTGTGTGTGTGTGTGTGTGTGTGTGTGTGTGTGTGTGTGTCCCCGTCCTTGCAGGCGGGCCCCTTTCGACAGCCGGCCGTTTTCCCTCCAAAAAACTTAGTATATACACCTTTTCTTTCTTTTTTTCGGCAGGCAGGCAGGTGTGTGTGTGTCCCCGTCCCTCCCGAGAGAGCGCTGCCCCTTGCCTCTGCCCGCAGGTGCCGACGGTCCGCTTTCGCTTGCAGCTCACTCGGCACGGCTGCTGCTGGTGGGAGGGGCCTAAGCTAAGGAGGCCGGCCGGCTGGCGCCCCCCGCGGCTGCGGTCGTTGTCGGGCCGTTGACAGGAGATCAAAGAGCAGGGCCCCCGCCCGGGACTGGCGGGCAGG
Source organism: Atractosteus spatula (assembly GCF_055471065.1). NCBI lineage: Eukaryota > Metazoa > Chordata > Actinopteri > Semionotiformes > Lepisosteidae > Atractosteus > Atractosteus spatula. The sequence goes on from NW_028296871.1 coordinate 178,627, forward strand.
CAGGCGAGCAAGCAGGCAGGCAAGAGAGGGGGAGAGCGGAGTCCGGGCGGCCGGCAGCCGCGTGCGGACCGGGCTCCAGAGGCGTCGGCCTGCGCCGCTGCGCGCCAGCCGGACGCCCGCGCGCCCGCCCAAGGCCGGCGTCGGGCATCGCTTCTCGGCCTTTTGGCTAAGATCAAGTGTAGTATCTGTTCTTATCAGTTTAATATCTGATACGTCCCCCATCGGGGGACCACATATTAAACGGATTTTTGGAACAGGGAGCTGGATCAGGAGCTTGCTCCGTCCTCTCCACGCATCGGCCCGGTATTGCAGCGCCTCCGGGAACGGTGCACTACCTTCTCTCAGCGGTGAAAAGACAGACGTAGCTAGCAAGCAAGCGAGGTGGACCGGAGCTCCTTCCTCTCCGGTCTCGTCTCTCGTCCATCTGTGTGTCTCTGTGTCTCTCTCTCTCCCCCTCCCCGTTCCCGTGCTCCCTCCGTGCACTTTCCCGCGCCTCGACTCTCTCGGCAAGCAGGCCGGCCCCCTTTTCGGCTCCCGTGCGTTTTCCCTCCAAAAAACTTAGTTTTTTCCTCCTTTTTCCAGGGAGGCAGGCGTGGCTTGTGTGTGTGTGTGTGTGTGTGTGTGTGTGTGTGTGTGTGTGTGTGTGTGTGTGTGTGTCCCCGTCCTTGCAGGCGGGCCCCTTTCGACAGCCGGCCGTTTTCCCTCCAAAAAACTTAGTATATACACCTTTTCTTTCTTTTTTTCGGCAGGCAGGCAGGTGTGTGTGTGTCCCCGTCCCTCCCGAGAGAGCGCTGCCCCTTGCCTCTGCCCGCAGGTGCCGACGGTCCGCTTTCGCTTGCAGCTCACTCGGCACGGCTGCTGCTGGTGGGAGGGGCCTAAGCTAAGGAGGCCGGCCGGCTGGCGCCCCCCGCGGCTGCGGTCGTTGTCGGGCCGTTGACAGGAGATCAAAGAGCAGGGCCCCCGCCCGGGACTGGCGGGCAGGCAGGCGAGCAAGCAGGCAGGCAAGAGAGGGGGAGAGCGGAGTCCGGGCGGCCGGCAGCCGCGTGCGGACCGGGCTCCAGAGGCGTCGGCCTGCGCCGCTGCGCGCCAGCCGGACGCCCGCGCGCCCGCCCAAGGCCGGCGTCGGGCATCGCTTCTCGGCCTTTTGGCTAAGATCAAGTGTAGTATCTGTTCTTATCAGTTTAATATCTGATACGTCCCCCATCGGGGGACCACATATTAAACGGATTTTTGGAACAGGGAGCTGGATCAGGAGCTTGCTCCGTCCTCTCCACGCATCGGCCCGGTATTGCAGCGCCTCCGGGAACGGTGCACTACCTTCTCTCAGCGGTGAAAAGACAGACGTAGCTAGCAAGCAAGCGAGGTGGACCGGAGCTCCTTCCTCTCCGGTCTCGTCTCTCGTCCATCTGTGTGTCTCTGTGTCTCTCTCTCTCCCCCTCCCCGTTCCCGTGCTCCCTCCGTGCACTTTCCCGCGCCTCGACTCTCTCGGCAAGCAGGCCGGCCCCCTTTTCGGCTCCCGTGCGTTTTCCCTCCAAAAAACTTAGTTTTTTCCTCCTTTTTCCAGGGAGGCAGGCGTGGCTTGTGTGTGTGTGTGTGTGTGTGTGTGTGTGTGTGTGTGTGTGTGTGTGTGTGTGTGTGTGTGTGTCCCCGTCCTTGCAGGCGGGCCCCTTTCGACAGCCGGCCGTTTTCCCTCCAAAAAACTTAGTATATACACCTTTTCTTTCTTTTTTTCGGCAGGCAGGCAGGTGTGTGTGTGTCCCCGTCCCTCCCGAGAGAGCGCTGCCCCTTGCCTCTGCCCGCAGGTGCCGACGGTCCGCTTTCGCTTGCAGCTCACTCGGCACGGCTGCTGCTGGTGGGAGGGGCCTAAGCTAAGGAGGCCGGCCGGCTGGCGCCCCCCGCGGCTGCGGTCGTTGTCGGGCCGTTGACAGGAGATCAAAGAGCAGGGCCCCCGCCCGGGACTGGCGGGCAGGCAGGCGAGCAAGCAGGCAGGCAAGAGAGGGGGAGAGCGGAGTCCGGGCGGCCGGCAGCCGCGTGCGGACCGGGCTCCAGAGGCGTCGGCCTGCGCCGCTGCGCGCCAGCCGGACGCCCGCGCGCCCGCCCAAGGCCGGCGTCGGGCATCGCTTCTCGGCCTTTTGGCTAAGATCAAGTGTAGTATCTGTTCTTATCAGTTTAATATCTGATACGTCCCCCATCGGGGGACCACATATTAAACGGATTTTTGGAACAGGGAGCTGGATCAGGAGCTTGCTCCGTCCTCTCCACGCATCGGCCCGGTATTGCAGCGCCTCCGGGAACGGTGCACTACCTTCTCTCAGCGGTGAAAAGACAGACGTAGCTAGCAAGCAAGCGAGGTGGACCGGAGCTCCTTCCTCTCCGGTCTCGTCTCTCGTCCATCTGTGTGTCTCTGTGTCTCTCTCTCTCCCCCTCCCCGTTCCCGTGCTCCCTCCGTGCACTTTCCCGCGCCTCGACTCTCTCGGCAAGCAGGCCGGCCCCCTTTTCGGCTCCCGTGCGTTTTCCCTCCAAAAAACTTAGTTTTTTCCTCCTTTTTCCAGGGAGGCAGGCGTGGCTTGTGTGTGTGTGTGTGTGTGTGTGTGTGTGTGTGTGTGTGTGTGTGTGTGTGTGTGTGTCCCCGTCCTTGCAGGCGGGCCCCTTTCGACAGCCGGCCGTTTTCCCTCCAAAAAACTTAGTATATACACCTTTTCTTTCTTTTTTTCGGCAGGCAGGCAGGTGTGTGTGTGTCCCCGTCCCTCCCGAGAGAGCGCTGCCCCTTGCCTCTGCCCGCAGGTGCCGACGGTCCGCTTTCGCTTGCAGCTCACTCGGCACGGCTGCTGCTGGTGGGAGGGGCCTAAGCTAAGGAGGCCGGCCGGCTGGCGCCCCCCGCGGCTGCGGTCGTTGTCGGGCCGTTGACAGGAGATCAAAGAGCAGGGCCCCCGCCCGGGACTGGCGGGCAGGCAGGCGAGCAAGCAGGCAGGCAAGAGAGGGGGAGAGCGGAGTCCGGGCGGCCGGCAGCCGCGTGCGGACCGGGCTCCAGAGGCGTCGGCCTGCGCCGCTGCGCGCCAGCCGGACGCCCGCGCGCCCGCCCAAGGCCGGCGTCGGGCATCGCTTCTCGGCCTTTTGGCTAAGATCAAGTGTAGTATCTGTTCTTATCAGTTTAATATCTGATACGTCCCCCATCGGGGGACCACATATTAAACGGATTTTTGGAACAGGGAGCTGGATCAGGAGCTTGCTCCGTCCTCTCCACGCATCGGCCCGGTATTGCAGCGCCTCCGGGAACGGTGCACTACCTTCTCTCAGCGGTGAAAAGACAGACGTAGCTAGCAAGCAAGCGAGGTGGACCGGAGCTCCTTCCTCTCCGGTCTCGTCTCTCGTCCATCTGTGTGTCTCTGTGTCTCTCTCTCTCCCCCTCCCCGTTCCCGTGCTCCCTCCGTGCACTTTCCCGCGCCTCGACTCTCTCGGCAAGCAGGCCGGCCCCCTTTTCGGCTCCCGTGCGTTTTCCCTCCAAAAAACTTAGTTTTTTCCTCCTTTTTCCAGGGAGGCAGGCGTGGCTTGTGTGTGTGTGTGTGTGTGTGTGTGTGTGTGTGTGTGTGTGTGTGTGTGTGTGTCCCCGTCCTTGCAGGCGGGCCCCTTTCGACAGCCGGCCGTTTTCCCTCCAAAAAACTTAGTATATACACCTTTTCTTTCTTTTTTTCGGCAGGCAGGCAGGTGTGTGTGTGTCCCCGTCCCTCCCGAGAGAGCGCTGCCCCTTGCCTCTGCCCGCAGGTGCCGACGGTCCGCTTTCGCTTGCAGCTCACTCGGCACGGCTGCTGCTGGTGGGAGGGGCCTAAGCTAAGGAGGCCGGCCGGCTGGCGCCCCCCGCGGCTGCGGTCGTTGTCGGGCCGTTGACAGGAGATCAAAGAGCAGGGCCCCCGCCCGGGACTGGCGGGCAGGCAGGCGAGCAAGCAGGCAGGCAAGAGAGGGGGAGAGCGGAGTCCGGGCGGCCGGCAGCCGCGTGCGGACCGGGCTCCAGAGGCGTCGGCCTGCGCCGCTGCGCGCCAGCCGGACGCCCGCGCGCCCGCCCAAGGCCGGCGTCGGGCATCGCTTCTCGGCCTTTTGGCTAAGATCAAGTGTAGTATCTGTTCTTATCAGTTTAATATCTGATACGTCCCCCATCGGGGGACCACATATTAAACGGATTTTTGGAACAGGGAGCTGGATCAGGAGCTTGCTCCGTCCTCTCCACGCATCGGCCCGGTATTGCAGCGCCTCCGGGAACGGTGCACTACCTTCTCTCAGCGGTGAAAAGACAGACGTAGCTAGCAAGCAAGCGAGGTGGACCGGAGCTCCTTCCTCTCCGGTCTCGTCTCTCGTCCATCTGTGTGTCTCTGTGTCTCTCTCTCTCCCCCTCCCCGTTCCCGTGCTCCCTCCGTGCACTTTCCCGCGCCTCGACTCTCTCGGCAAGCAGGCCGGCCCCCTTTTCGGCTCCCGTGCGTTTTCCCTCCAAAAAACTTAGTTTTTTCCTCCTTTTTCCAGGGAGGCAGGCGTGGCTTGTGTGTGTGTGTGTGTGTGTGTGTGTGTGTGTGTGTGTGTGTGTGTGTGTGTGTGTGTGTCCCCGTCCTTGCAGGCGGGCCCCTTTCGACAGCCGGCCGTTTTCCCTCCAAAAAACTTAGTATATACACCTTTTCTTTCTTTTTTTCGGCAGGCAGGCAGGTGTGTGTGTGTCCCCGTCCCTCCCGAGAGAGCGCTGCCCCTTGCCTCTGCCCGCAGGTGCCGACGGTCCGCTTTCGCTTGCAGCTCACTCGGCACGGCTGCTGCTGGTGGGAGGGGCCTAAGCTAAGGAGGCCGGCCGGCTGGCGCCCCCCGCGGCTGCGGTCGTTGTCGGGCCGTTGACAGGAGATCAAAGAGCAGGGCCCCCGCCCGGGACTGGCGGGCAGGCAGGCGAGCAAGCAGGCAGGCAAGAGAGGGGGAGAGCGGAGTCCGGGCGGCCGGCAGCCGCGTGCGGACCGGGCTCCAGAGGCGTCGGCCTGCGCCGCTGCGCGCCAGCCGGACGCCCGCGCGCCCGCCCAAGGCCGGCGTCGGGCATCGCTTCTCGGCCTTTTGGCTAAGATCAAGTGTAGTATCTGTTCTTATCAGTTTAATATCTGATACGTCCCCCATCGGGGGACCACATATTAAACGGATTTTTGGAACAGGGAGCTGGATCAGGAGCTTGCTCCGTCCTCTCCACGCATCGGCCCGGTATTGCAGCGCCTCCGGGAACGGTGCACTACCTTCTCTCAGCGGTGAAAAGACAGACGTAGCTAGCAAGCAAGCGAGGTGGACCGGAGCTCCTTCCTCTCCGGTCTCGTCTCTCGTCCATCTGTGTGTCTCTGTGTCTCTCTCTCTCCCCCTCCCCGTTCCCGTGCTCCCTCCGTGCACTTTCCCGCGCCTCGACTCTCTCGGCAAGCAGGCCGGCCCCCTTTTCGGCTCCCGTGCGTTTTCCCTCCAAAAAACTTAGTTTTTTCCTCCTTTTTCCAGGGAGGCAGGCGTGGCTTGTGTGTGTGTGTGTGTGTGTGTGTGTGTGTGTGTGTGTGTGTGTGTGTGTGTGTGTCCCCGTCCTTGCAGGCGGGCCCCTTTCGACAGCCGGCCGTTTTCCCTCCAAAAAACTTAGTATATACACCTTTTCTTTCTTTTTTTCGGCAGGCAGGCAGGTGTGTGTGTGTCCCCGTCCCTCCCGAGAGAGCGCTGCCCCTTGCCTCTGCCCGCAGGTGCCGACGGTCCGCTTTCGCTTGCAGCTCACTCGGCACGGCTGCTGCTGGTGGGAGGGGCCTAAGCTAAGGAGGCCGGCCGGCTGGCGCCCCCCGCGGCTGCGGTCGTTGTCGGGCCGTTGACAGGAGATCAAAGAGCAGGGCCCCCGCCCGGGACTGGCGGGCAGGCAGGCGAGCAAGCAGGCAGGCAAGAGAGGGGGAGAGCGGAGTCCGGGCGGCCGGCAGCCGCGTGCGGACCGGGCTCCAGAGGCGTCGGCCTGCGCCGCTGCGCGCCAGCCGGACGCCCGCGCGCCCGCCCAAGGCCGGCGTCGGGCATCGCTTCTCGGCCTTTTGGCTAAGATCAGAGTTCAAGTGGCTTGACCGCAGTTCTCATAGATCTTAGTCCAGGGGGTCGGGAAGGCGACGGGAGGAATGCTGTGACGGAGACGACTGGTTCGAGGATCGTGGAGTTTGGAGCTGGAAGGATCGGGGAGACGAGAAGGAGGAACGACGGTGGCGAGGAAGTTTGCTGGGCTGGACGGCGTTGAAGGGCGGAGGTTTTGCTTGCCTGGAGGTTTCCGGAAAGAGCGACGACGCAGAGGCTGGAGCGATGGCTGGGTACCCTTGGGCGAGGAACGAGCAGCGGAAGGACTCCCTCCGTTTCTCGCT